>NW_026856504.1:0-123523 GCF_026571515.1 Ruditapes philippinarum
AAAACCCTTTGCAAAGGTTCTGCTGTGGAGAAAGTCAAACGGTAGAATTCAAAGTAAAGGAAACTGGAATTGAAAGATTTGGATAATTATATACCTGTCAATTCTACCAATTTCTAAATGAAAAAATAATTTACGTAAAAAAGGCATTCATTTTATACATAGCATAACTTTGAGTATCAAATGTACTCTAACCAGCTTTGTGAAGTTGGCGGTTTTTCGCCCTATCGACATGAAGTTAGCAGCCTAGCGGCATAAAGTTAGCGACATTTCGCTCTAGCGGCGTAACGTTTGCGACCTAGTGACATGAATTTAGCGGTCATTTGCTCTAGCGTCTTTCGCCCTATTGGATTGAAGCCCTAGCAACAGTTAACGGCCTGGCGATGGCGAACCATCGAGTTCAGAGATGAGCAAGAATAGCAACTCAAGAAGAGATATAAGTACATGTACATGTATACATAATATTTAATCAATGACATATCTTCAGAAAAACTTTAGATTTTATTTATTTTCCTTTTTTAGTATCAGAAAGTTAGAAAAATGAGAATGAAGGTTCAAGTTCTTAATAGATCTCCATGAACCATTGTATTGTTTTCACGATGTCCATACTACACGATAAACATTTGCCGTTATTATACTAAGTTGTACTTCTCTCCTGCAAATAAGATTGGTTGCCATCGGCATAAAGATATTGAATCACACAATTAAATAAGCAGGTAGTATTTAATCAAAGATTTATGTCTTTAAAGTAGTTATCAATAACTGGTTTATTTTTTCAATCTTTTGATATAAGAAAGCCAGAAAAATGAGAATGAAATGCTGAAGTTCCGGTCTGGTCACCATGAATTGTACTGTCGCTTAAACATGATATCCAGACATCGTCTCCGGCGTTCAGGTGTAATACTAGCGAGGTACTTTTTTCCTGCCAGTGAGGTTGGTTGGCATCAGCATACAGATATCCAACACTGTTACTAGCTAGGTTTTTCACGAACGCTACATGGAAACCAACGTTGTTCGGTGTAGATGACAACGTGGCACTTATCTGATATGTTCCGTTAACTGGTGCACGAAATGTTCCATGTCTGTTATCGTAGCCCGAGCCTTGATTCAGTTTGACCTGGTCAAATATTACAGGATGTTCCGATAAGCATCCGGTAATACGATGACCTAGTGATGCCATAAACGCTGTGCTGTGATCCTTGTTAGAGCCTAAAATAAATTTACTGACACTGAAAACTTCTTTATTCATGCAATTTTATAATTTCTTTTTTTTTTCTTTAAAAACTGTATCACGTACGTTTCGTATAATCTGGATGATAATTTATGATTTAACATACCAAATACTTTTATTTGCTATTTAGTTTTGCGACGGAGAACTACCAGTTCGTACAGTTAAGTTCGAATCAAGGTAAAAAATTTTAATTCTGTATCATATAAATCTACCTATAAGGTACATACGGTAGGTAATTTGGTTTGTCCGACTTGATTATTATAAGAAAAATTTTGCCAAAAATCCAATAATTCATTATATCTGAATTATACTCTTTAACCGACTATGGTTGAGACAATTAATGGTACCTGAACATGTACATGCTTCCTGTAGTTCTTTAAGTTGAGCTTTATTATTGTTAACATCAGCTTCTAGTTTCACCAACAGCTGAAGAACACTGCTGTCCGGCTGTTCATCTAACAGTAGGCTATTCACTTTATTTGCTCCGAGAACAAGAAAAAGAATTACAATTTTATTGAACATTGTTTTATGATAAACAATCCCACAATGATATAAAAATGGGACAATTTCTTATCTCTGTATACATTTGGCATCATTCTATTTACATCAGTAGAGTTAATAAAAAAAAAAGTTTAATAGTTTATTGTCTCATTCCAAGCATGTCATTTATACAATACATCACAATGTTCAATTGACCAATCTCGATAGATTTATAAGAGACATTTAAAAACATGATGATACTGGTAGAATATATTCTATAGCTAAAAACCAATTTACTTTATAACCAAGTTACATGTATATATAACAGATATTTTTGTTTACTCCTTCATGAAAAAACAATATACTTCAAAAAATAATGCCCAGAATATTTGTGACAATACTACTGCAATTTACTTGTTATGTGGGTGAGGCCAAATTTAATATGTTCATACAAAAGCGTAAGTTTAGTGCAGCATACATGTACCCAGCATTGCTGTATAATTCTCATTATTCAGCAAAAGAATAATAATAATGTTCCAAATGAATGCATATATCATGGAGTATAAGGTTGTAACCCAAAAAACACTTGACTGTGAAAGGTGTGTGACCTAAAATATTCGAATAAGTACATGATTATGCTAAATGTGTGATCCAATAAGTACATGATTTTAAAAACATGGTGTGTGACCCAAGGAACAAAATTGAGCATTATGTGGCAATAAGTACATGATTGAACATGGTATGTGTCCCAATAAGTACAAGATTGTACATGATGCATAACCAAACGAATAAATACATGGTAGAACATGGTGCGTAAAAAAGTTATTATTTAATATGTTGAACACATTTGCCTACATTCTTTTATAAATTGCTTTACTAATAACTATAAGTCAGACATAGCTAATTTACTTTGGTTTCACTATATTTTTATTATTTATATTATCATTTTTTATTTTATTTTTTTAATCTGTTTAATCAAAGTTGTGAGTTAGTTTGCTAATTTCAAAATTATATATCAATTGCTCTACTTCAAAATCCAAGAACCTGTTTGTACCTATAATAATGTAAGGAAAACTACCACACAAGCCTATTTAATTACATGTATTGTAGTATAAATATGAGTTAAAGAAAGGAAAAGTCATGTATGGTTGAAGCCGTGATTCTAAACACTTATTTTGCAAAGTAGAGTGGGGGATTGATAAACTTCTTTTATTTTCACCTTTACCATAGCGCTTTAAAAACTATCGTAACCAAAGTAAGACAAATCCCGCGGTATCAACTTTTTGCTCTGTTTTCATTGCTCCCATTTCCAGTAGGCAGGTGTCCAGTGCTATGTGACAGCCGGACAAACTGCATTGAACTTCTCATTTTTGTTTATTTTTCCAGGGGGGGGGGGGGTCCGGGATTACTGATTTCAATACTTTAAGTGTTGAGGATTTAATTTAAGAGATGCTGTATATTAAACTATCATCTCTAAATAAGAGACGCAACAAAACCGAGTATGCAGTATTCAACTATTTGCTTTGTTTGTCTTCATTACTCTCTGGTGATTTTTCCTCTGTTTTACCTTTTTGCATGAGTTGATTTCATCTATCACATGTTTTGAAAATAACAGCTCCATTTTTGTTTTGCATCGTACTTTAATGTCAGTTTTCAAACTTGCCAAGGTCCTTTATTGCGGTCAATGAGTGTAATAAACCCTTTTTCTGGAGAGACTTCTAGTATGTTACAATGACCCAAGCATTTGCTTCCAAATGCGTAGAAACATTTGAGCCAACCAAAATAATGCGTTTGCGACCAGCATGGATCCAGACCAGCCTGCGCATCCGCGCAGTCTGATCAGGGCTTACAAACCCTATAACAAGTGGAGAAACTGGTAGCGAACAGCATGGATCCTGATCTGGATCCATGCAGGTCGCAAACACATTTTGTTGGTTTTGTCATGGCGCGGCTCATTTGGCAAACGAATCATAAGCGCACGGTCAGCTTTCTATCATAACATAATGTTTTTCATTGGTTTGTAGTTTTTGAGAACATTTCAACACATATTTCAAAGGGAAAAGTGTACGAGCACACTTCGAATAAAAGGAACGTTCAACTGTTATTGATTGATGGATTTAAGAATTCGTATTTATGTTCGACATTATGACGACGTACAGAGTACAAGATTTGATCCCCTATCTTAAAGGTCAAGGTCACACTTGTAGATATGACTTTTGATTAAAGTAGTCGTAACAACAATTATGTCATTGATGGGTAGATTTAAGAATAATTATTATGTGTAAACATGTTGTACATAAGCACGAAGTGCAGAGAAGAATTGGGTCTCTTCATCAATACATCAAAAGTCAATGTCACACTTGTATTCCTAAGTCATTCATTAAAGTGCATGGATGGTTGTGTCCGGACAACAGTTCTGCCATTCCAGGATGAATTTTTAAGATGATTTGGCATAAATGAGTAAGGCGATGAAGTGTCGCTTATAGGGGCCAAGTATCCAGTTAAAAGGTCAAGGTTGCACTTGTGTGTCAAACTTGACATATATGAATAGGTTGTCGCTTTGTCATTCATGGATGGACTAATTAATGTAGAGTTATGATTCTTAGAAAAGGTACTTAGTCATGGTACTTTGTAACATTGTTTAAATCAGACAATATCAGACAATTTTTTTTTTTTGGAATATCTAATAATGCAACAGATGGGACACACTATAACTTTCACTTCTAATTGGTATACATGCACGGACAGTGTAAAGTGATGTCTAAATCATCTAATTTATTAACCAGGTCTCTAGGACAAAGATCAAGGTCACACTTAGAGATCATTGAAAAACGCATGTACGAGCAAAACTTCTACATGTATAGAGGGATTTCAATATAACTTGGCACAAATGTACACAATTGCAAGGCGAGTATCACATGCGAAATTCAAGTGCCTGTAATTACATGTGGCCAAGGTCGAAGTCACATAGGGGTCAAAGTTCCGATGAAAATGTGTATTCAGATCATTTACTCATCATTTATTGAGGGATGGAAACACAGTCAATGGAAACACAGTCATTATCATGACTACCATTGTAAAGCTAAGTATTGTGCACATAATCAAGGTATATGCTACCAAAGTCAAGGTCACATAGTGAAGTCAAAGTTTGTGTACAGGGACCATTTAGTCATCATTTATTGATGGATTGTAACACAAATGATGACTATCATAACTACAAATGTGTCACATATAATTTAGCTTAATATTTGATAGAATATCCAGATATTGCCCAGAGCATATCTCAAATATGCATATCTATAATGCCACATCTCTGTCAAAAACTTTTGTTACGGGCGTAATTTGCGACAATGTTGCCCTTGTTTAGAGACATTAGCTTAGGAATAACATTTTTTAAAAAGTGCCAAGTATTAACGTGATGTACAAGATACCACCTTTACCTGCATGTTGTCAAACTTAACATTATTATGGTAGAAAAAAACAACAAAATCTATTACACACATTTTCAAATGACATTGTTTTATTTCTATACAAAAGTGCTTTTTTAAACATTAGAATTTTTTAAAGTTGTTCTGAGTGAAACGTTCTGTTTTTTATTTCAAAGTAAAATACACCTTGTATTCAAAAACGAATTAACATCTCAATAATATATAATATTATATATGTATGTATGCAGTTTTAAACATTTCCATATGTCAAGATAGCACATGTGCTTAAATTGTAGTAAAAATATCACAGTTTATAATAATGTACATGTATATAAAACAACATATACATGTATAACATTTACAACAGCAGTTACACATATCACAGCTTCACAAAACATTCGCAATGACTACCAGAAATAGAATAAAACATATAATATATAAGATTTATATAATTAAACTTAAAAACAGAACCAGCAGAATATTACGCTATTTTCTACACAACATAGCTATACATAATGTGTCATAAAGTATATTCAATTTAAAATAAAACTTATTTAATATAAGGGCATATCTTCTTACAAAAAACATGCAAAAATATATAACCATTCTGAACATTTCCAATATATGAATAATATACGTCTACACTTGTTTCATTTTACTTCTTCATTAAAAATCACCATTTAAAACTAAATAATAACACAAAAAGAAGTGGCAAAATTCTAAAAATACACTTATTTTTCCATATTTATTTTCATCTGAAATATTTCTTTATATACATCACCAAGTCTGTCATCAAAATGTATCTCTATCATTGGCTAAATTAAAAAGGTTTGAATTTGAATCTGGCCAATTGAAATGACTTTTTCCTAAATATATTTTATCACATTTGAACAAAATGCTATTTTTGGCAGAATAACAATACTGACATGTAACAAGCACTTTGGTGACTACAAAAATATCACAAGATAATTACAACAATGCTTTGATGGTAAATATTAAATATTTGTTGAAAAACAAGATATCAAGTTGCATATATCAAATAATGATAAAATAGGATAAATTATATTAAAACGTGAAAAAGATATAAAATAATTCCCTCAAACAGTTTCATGATCAGATTTTTATTTTTTCCATAATGTTATATATGAATAATCACAAGTTTTTAGTATGTAATCCATTTTCACAGTTAAATAATCACAGTTAATTAAAGTACTAGTATTTATGACATTTTCAGTCTCTGTAGAACAGGTGCACCTTTAATTGGAGATGATACAGCGGTTGTTTTCAACCTGATATTGTCTAAAATATAGTTAACTCTCTGTCCCCTCATTCTAGGATCTGGGTGTGGTCCTCTCATTGGGTGGGACGATACTCCCCGGGGTGGGGCATAATCTGGCAGTACTCCACGCACATTATAACTCCACTGCATATCTGGTGTCTACAAAAACAGAAAAAAAATCTTTGAAAGTCAACAAGATTTTTTTTTAAAACTACCAATCACTGATAATGTGTTAATTAAAGAAAACACACATTGATACATATTTCAACCTTATTTCCTTTACTGACATTAATGATATACATTGTACTTATTCACAATTAAATATACGTAAGGTCAACCCTAAAATAAATTTTATTTATCTAGTGGGAAACTCTTTTTACTGACGTTATATATTCCCATCTGCACAATTACAGTAAACATATTCTAGCACTATGTAAGAAGTGACCAGCTACCCAAATTAAGTATCGTATGTTTCATTTAATATAACAGGATTTAAACTATGTATATTATGTTCATACATATATATAATATACCTGTATAATCAGTTTTCCATTGTAAATTTTTCCATAAACAGATGGACAGAAACCAACTCTCACAAGTGTTCCATTACTACCTAGTGGAAGTAACTCTCCAGATGCTGGGGAAATAGTGAATTCTGGGTCACTACCAGCAGAGAAATATGCATTATATGAAACAGGGTACCTGAAACAATATATAAATGAAAGTATATAAAGAGATATATAAGATAATAAATTTATTTCTATAAGGTTAACTTAACCCTTAGCCTGCTGGACTTCTTTAACAGACTTGCCCAGCTTGTATTTTTTTGAACTGTCAATTATGAAATATGACCTGGCTCTATACCGGTGGCAAAGCCTTATTTTACTTCCAGAACGTTAAGGGCTAATTGTTAATCTTTGCCGATATCAAATTTTATTTTATTTAAACAGTCATTGAAGTTTTAAGCTGCATTAATTGACTAGGACACAGGGGTTTTATTCATTACTTCAATAAATGTTCTTAAAATAAATAATGTAGATTTTTGTTGCCTCATAGAGTATAGCTCATTACAACTATGACAATGTTTAGATTTTCTTCTAAAATAAATTAAGGACAAAGACAAAACTATTCTATGTGTGTATACAATAGTCTTTAATTAAGGTTTTGAATTCATTTATGTAGTAAATGGATTGTCAAAGAACATACTTAGCTTGACTAGTAAGCCTGAAACCAACAGAAGATTCCTTTCCAAGACCTGTAGCCTCAATATCTATAAGGTCGTCCACTGGAGGTTCTAATGCAAGGAATCGGATTGGGAACTTCCATACTCCACCTTGTGATGCTTTCACCTCTAAAGTTACACCATAACTACAAGTAAGAGAAGAAATTTAGTATAGCTAAATTTGTGAGATGTAATGGTCTGCTTTTTGGAGTACTAGTAGTCTATTTGGAGTATAAGACACAAAACAATGCTAACATTGATCTGTACAGAGTAAGGTAAGCTAGATAAGACGTACAGAGTCAGGTCAGACAGATGTACACAGACTAGTCAGACACACAGTTGTACAGAGTCTGGTCAACCACAGATAACCTGTTAAAGTCTTTTTACTAAAAAATTTATTGGGAAAGTGGAGAGCAATACTCTGGCAAACTTCATACTGATAACTCAACAAGCTAAACAAATGCAATACCAAATATAGCTGTTTAATGTTATATTTTATTCATCATGTACAAAATATTTTTTTAAAAAAAAAACAAAATCAGATTACCCAAAAAAATTTATTCCCCGGGGGAAATTAAAAGAAAAAAAGCTTTTTTTGTTTATCTCGTTTATAGAAAGCATAAAAATATTTAGACAGTGTGATTCAAAGACAAAATTAAAGAAAAAATTTACCCGTCAAAAATCACTAAATTTTGTTTTGATGTTTATTTCTTTACAATGTTAAAAATAAAAAAAAAAATTTTATTTGTTTTTTTTCATTTTTTTAATTTTTTTTTAAAAAAATTTTTTCCTGGTTTTAAAGGGACTGGAAAAAACCCCATTTTAAAATACAAGTAAACAAGGGGCCCCGGGGGTGGGAGGTTTTTCTCTGGTGTTGACGGAAAAAATTTAAGGGGGACAAAAAAAATTTGAAGTTTCTCTTTTAGGGGAAAAACAGAGTCTTTTAATTTGCAAATTTCTTATGTGAAATTCTTTCTGCCCCCAAAATGCTAGGGCTGCAAATAAACAAAGCAAACAATTTTGTTTTTAGAATATCTGTTTTTTTTATGGTACCTTTTTCTATATTTTTGGTGGGTTTTAAATTACGCTAATACTACTAAGTTCATTTGAAAAATTTTAAGTTACACTGGAAGAACACCAAAGATGTATATCTTAGTCTATTTCAGACATTTAGAGTTCTATCAATTGAAGTAACATGCTCATTTTCCACTGTTGAGCTGAATGAACAATACATTTCAAAGACTGCCTATTATGGTCAATGATGAAATAATTGAAACAAACTAATGTTTTCATTGTAAAATATAAAACTGTCCTGAATACAAGATTGTCCTACTATTTTTATCACATAAACATTGGCAATACATTCTGAAGAATATATATATGGACATTTTTTTTAGTAATGTGGGTTATCAATCGTTCATGCAAAGACAATTATGAAATTGGACGGTTATTTGGACTTTTACCTGCACTCTATTATGCCACTTAAAGTAATATGTCCAGTATCCTAATAGTGACTGCCAGAGTTAATTTTATAACTGTTTAAATATGTTAGAAAAAAAAACCCATAAATTTCTTACTTTCTCCAACAACAATTCCATCAGGTAATTTTGGTGATTCATTCTTTGGAGTAATGGATCTTGTATAGATTGACCTCTGTGGACCCGAGGTTACTGGGGCAACACCAGCTAATGTGACCTCTAACCTTTCTTCAAGCCTATCTCTTGCCTTGCACTCAATTATAGCTCCAAAAGACTCTTTTATTGGATGGGATTCTGGGATACCCTGGATAGGGAATATCCAGCGTACCTCAATGACCCCTTCACTTCCTGTCCTTGATAACTGATATCTGTATAAGTAAGTATAAATCATTAATATCATTTATGATTTGAAATGAAGTAGGTAGACAAATACAAAATTAAATTGAGGCACCAATTTAACGCAGCTTGACCTATCAAAAAATCTTCATATATTTTACTGAAATATATTTTAAGCAACTTTATGTCATACTCTTTTAACTTATATAGATAAAAAAAAAAAAACAGTTGATAGTCATAGTCTACAAAAACATGATAACTTATCAGGTAGGTTTTTGTAGGAGTGAATCAGTTAAATTTAACATACCCTTGTGTATCTCTCGGAGCATACTGCCATTTCTCACCATCTTCTCTGGTAACTATCACTGTACATACAGCCTCATACATTTTCATCTCTGTCGGAGCAAAGCATACTGGGATATCTAGGGTTGATTTTGGACCCACCCGGATACCTGCTTTACGTTTGAGCAGCAAACAGAAGGGATTGTTGTCCTCTGACTTTTCATTTTCTAAAGTTTCTTCAAGAGTTGAGTTCTTATCTAAATCAAAGAAAATTTAATGCCAAAAATTAATGCTGTTATTGTTCCTGTGAAATACTCTCCTATTAGATGAATTATGATTACCTCCCTTGAAACAGATATCATATTTTTTTTAATGCATCTACAGAATTTATACCTTATTTTAGATAAATTAACAGTTTAAAATGGATATGTGTACAATTTAACATTTCATTTAACATATTTCAACAAAAAATTGATAAATATATTAATTATATTAATAAATTCATTAACAAACGTTAACAGATATTTAAAAGACTGCAAAGAAGCACATACCTCTCAGCATGACCTCACATAATACAGCTTGGTCCATGGGATTCCTGAATGGTATTATAAGTGTGGTGTTAGAGCCTGCCACAGTGAACACACTCACTGGGTCTTGTGTCTGTGGTAAAAGTCCAGTGCCAGATGCCACAAACACCCATTCTCCAAGCTGAAAAAAAACAGAAACAAACTGACTTGTATGGTCACCAATTCTTGTTTTTTTTTTTATCAAAATACATTCTTGACTTGCATTGCAGGATACATGGTATATATGAAAGGCAAATTTTGAAGTTGAACGTGTGCTTTTAGTGCAAGTTTTTCAAAAACCCTCTTTAATTTATTCACATGCCTTCAGTTTCACGGTTCAAATTCAAAAGAAAATAATTAGCAATAAATCTATTTAACCACTTACGCATGAATATGATAATAAGTTAATAATACTATTATGTAACACTAATAATACAATTATATAACTGCAGCTGATCCACAAAAAAAACAATGTTCTTAAATGCAGTATATCATACCTGTTCACTAAGGAAGCAAATCTTTGCAAGATGGTCACCCTCTCCCAGGGTCGAAGGCATAAAGTGTAATGGTATCTCAAGTTTAGAATGAGGTGCTAGAACTATAGGTCGTTCATTGTCACGTTCAAGGGAGAAGTTATTTGTATTTGAAACTGTTGGGATCAGTTCTAGAGTCTCGTCTGTAGGGTTGTCTAGTAATACATTCTGTTTTGTCCATCTGCATGTAAAATAAAAAATTTAACATTTCAATAGTCATATAAAAGTAAGTTTAAAATTACATAAAATGTTATTAATTATTCTTTATATGCTAGAAATGTTGTATAATGTTTAACCCTTTACCACATATATACGCGAAACAACGCACTTTCGACCCCCCCCCTTTTTTAGGCCTCAAATAGTGAAAAAATGTCCTATTTGGGCCCCAAACATAAGTTTTCGTTTGAGAAATGTTGCTAAAAAAATTGAGCACTTTTTCGGCGCCGCCCCCCATCCAAAAGATACATCAGGGGGTTGCCAGAAGGGGGATGTGCCCCCTTCTGTTAGGGGGGTTTGAAGGGGGGCGGAGTCCCCCTCATCGCCAAGAAAATTTTGGACTTGTGAGAGGCTAAAAATGACCCCAGGTCGATCATAATGTAACGTTTAACCAACGCTGAAAAGCCTTTGACTCTATCTCAATCCCTTGAGCAGTTACAGCACTTTGAAATAAATTTTGATGAAAAAAATCGAGGCAAAATAGTGATTTTTGGCAATTTTGAGATGTCCCCTCGTTGCCATGGTAACAGGAAATTTAAGACTGAGCATGTCGTTACAAAGGCAATGGTCCAGTCAACATTTGTGCCAAGTTTGATTAGTATTGAAGCATTTTTCATAGTTTCATAGCAGTTTGAACTTGTAACAGGAGGCTTTTCAGTGAAAACGGCCATTTTTCACAATATGCTCATGGGGGAAAGGGTTAAAGCAAATAAACTGTATTGCATTGAATATTCATAAAGTTTAATATGATTCATCTTGTTAACAAGTCATACTTAATAGCATTTAAATTTTTTATGTAAATCAGCTGTTAATATTATTAGCAATGACATCAACAACTTTATTATCAGATAGAACTGATTGTAAATGATGCATTTTTAGACTAGGTGTAAGTGTCCTGGAGGCCAAATATCCCGGATTCTACACATGTTTTAATATATGTACTTCACAACAACAAATTAAACAAGATAATTATAAAACCATGGAAACGTACCGGCCCAGTTCACACTGCATGTGCGGTAATGTTGTTTGTGTGGGCGACTCTGCCAACAATTTCAATAAATACCAAAATTCTCCAACCATCTCATGGTAAAATATTAAACTGTAATAAAACAAACAACCATTATAAAATAATAAAATAATAACAGACATTTCACAAATATGTGAATTAAAAAAAAGAAGAGATAATCAAACAGGCTTCATAAGCATTCACAGTAAAAAAAGGCAAATTATTAATTTTTAACCATAATTTGATAAATTATCTAAATATTATGTGGTCAAATTTTTGGAGAAAAATATTTATCATGAAACAAAGCTTTGAAAAGATTAAAAAAATAATCTTTGTATAGATATTAATTACAGTTTTCCAACCTTATCTTATTAAAGTATTGTGAAACAAGTTTGTTTCCTTCTTTTTTCTTTCTTTTTAGATGATACAATAAAAGACCATATTTTCAATTTTATAATGTTAATGTATTGTTATGTCTCACCTGCCCTTAGTTTGTCCTATGACAGCTGGTGCATACTGTAATGTATACACATCTTTGGAACCAGCTGGTAGTGTAATAGATGGGGCACCTGACAGGTTACGACCTGTTATTGTAGCTTCTAGAGTGACATCATTCTGTGTAGGGTTTCTTACAATCACCTCTAATAATTGTTTCTTCTGTAAACCAAAAACAAAACGATTTTTAGATATTAAGATATTGATTTGGTATGCTAAATTATATTTTACATTTTAATTTCATTGAAATCAACATCAAATGACTTTTGTTTACATCATTTCCTGTTACCTGATAAAGACTTTTGAGTCAAAATATGGTATTTTATAATCAAAATAAAACAGTAACAGTGTTTAATAGGTTGAATTTATATTCATACTTACATTGACAAAATACTGGTAATATATTATCAAATAACATATAGATAGTATAAACATTTTTGTTCCAGCTTGATCATGATGAATACTTGAACCACTTTTTAAAACAGCTTCCTCGGACAGATATGAAATCTCCACACTTTATATTTCAGCTCTGAGCAAGCAAACAAAGCTATTCTATATGTCCGCTGAATAGCTTCCTTATGGGAAGTTTGTTTGTTTGTTTCATTTTACGCCTTTTCCAAACAGTATTTCAGTCATATAGGAGGGTAGTTTCCTAACCATCGTTCCTGGAGAGTTACACCAGTACTAGACTACCTTCCTCCACCCTAAACTACCAAAGCATCTCCCGGGGATGGAACCCATGCCAGAGAGGTAACTGGATTAGAAGTCATCAACTCTAACCCCTCGACCACGGAGGCAGATCTTATAGGGAAGGTACATCATACATTAAAAATTCTTATAGGGAAGAATTTTTAAAGTATGATGTACCTGCTCAGTTTAAACCTACAGTGCTGAGTTGGTCAAACCTATCAAACATTGAGTCATTTTATGTTCTTCATTCCTAACAGGAAAACACTACAAATATATGGTCATAGATATACATGTATTACCTGACAAGCACAGGTGACCTCGAGGATACGTTCTGGAGGTGCAGGCTTCACATGTATCTCTAATGAGTACCATACACGATAACCGTAGAACTGTCTCGCCTCCTCGTCTTCATCTGGCATCTCGTCACCATCACTGTCAACCTCACTGTTATAACATAATAATTATAAATAAATAATATAAATAAAAAAAATAAATAAAAACTTTATATAAAGAATGACAAAATATGGTGTACTGAATATACCATATCAGGCATAGTAGCTTATTATTAAAATTGTATTCCAAACCTTCATGTAAACAAGAAAGATATGTTTCTTCTTCTACAGATCTAATATGTCATAAATGTAATACATTGTATAATACACAGGTGATTTTGGTAGTCATTTTATTTTATAAATGATACAAAAAAAGTTTGCACTCAGCTTTTTCAATAAATTCAATATTTAAAAGACATATCCATTTGATATCCCATACACATACAGATAATATTTCCATGTATTTTCTGTCAATAGTTTTTGTAGATTTCCCTTTATAATACGTTTCAGAAAAATTTCCCTTTACGTCAAATGATTTAATTCTAAATGAAAATGTGTGAAACAGTTTTAAAATACAGGAAACTCTTATATCTCTTTATACCTGGGAAACACAAATACTCTTTATACTCTTTGAACTTATTTAACAACAGACTTACACAACAGGGTTTTTGCCAGCGACAAATGCTATCACACCCTTAAATACTCCACGTCTCACCGGAGCTACTGTCATCTTGTACATGGCTTGTTGACCAGCCAACACATTTAAAGACTGATTCCCACTCACTATTGGCAGGTCAGACTCAACCTGGAGCAAGAAACAATGATATTATTTTACACATCAAAACTTTGCTGTTTATTTCTAAATTCAATATTTTTTTATTCAGAAATTTCATTAGAAACATCACTTGCTTTTACAAATAGTTTTTTTTTGTCCACCATAGATTACATATGAACAGACTATGACTGTATGCCCCAAATATTTAAATTTTTAAAATAAAGGAGGGAGAATGTACCAAGAAAAATGTAGATAATTTTGTCACATCTTTATTCATTTTTAGTCTTATTTACTAACTCCTACCTTGTAGCAAAGCTTCTTTCTTGTCACATTAGGTATTTTTAATTCATAGGTTAGCCTGAAATAAAACAGCACAGTTGATTAATATTCTGAAAAGATAAATAGAAAAGCTTCCATTTTACCTTAAATATTCATTACATATTAATCGTTCAAAACAAGTCAAATAAATTTTACACATTGAAGTTCACATGACTTTAAACCGTTATCACATAAATTTAAAGTAAAATATAAGAATAAATTTGCTTCAAAATACATCATCATATTATTTTGTAAAGATACTGCAAACAATGTTAGTACAGACAACAAACTTACGTTTTCTTGACCTGTGATTTGAGGACGACATGTTCCAGGGCCAGAGGTTTCTCTGCGGTACCATTCAGATGGAACACATGCTCTGTACCATCCTCTGTATTAATTAAAACTAGCTTGCCCTGGAAATGCATAAATAAAATATCATGTATTGTAATTTAATAAACATATTCTCTGTCTGTCTAAAATGTCTAATAATTTTATAAAGATAGTATTTGTTTTAGAAATGAATATATAAAACATTACAAAATAACAGGCTGAATTTCTAAAATGGACATGTCCTGCTTCCATTTTTGTAACTGTCCATTATAAATTTAGAAGATATGAAGATTTGAAGTTGGTTAGTTAACAGTGTAAAAGCCTATCTGTGACTTTCAGTTCCAGCAGATTAAGGGTCTATCAAAATAGACATACCTGTGTTAAATGTTCCTGGAATTCTACAGTGTAACATATATGCAGAGTTATAATAGACAAACCAATCTAACAGAAAATACATGAAAATTTTCAGGTTATATTAATCAGATACTTACACTGACAGGATTTTCATTCTGTGGTCTAAAGACAAGAGGATATTTGGATGTCTGGTATGCCTTGGCCAGAATACTAGAAGGACCATGGAAACCATTTCCTGTGATATGAGCTTGTAATGGCCAGTCATGGTTTGTCATATTCACCTGAAAGTATATATTACTTATTTGTCTACCTATGCTTAAAATTACATCATGCAATGTTAGTTATATTATCAAGGTATGAAAAAAAAAATCCTCTAAATAAAATTCCCTCATCAAATTTGTACAAACTGACTAGAGGTATTCAGGAATGATATACATGAATAATGCATCTCAGCAATTTTTAATAATTAAACAAAGTTTTCATAATTTACATGAACTGTATAAAAACAGATAAATATAAAAACTTAATTCAATTTACTAAAGTTATGGGCTTGGAATATGGCATAAAATAAAAGTTGCATAATTATCACTTTATAAATACAATGACAATTTTGCTATTTTGTTTTTCCTCTATTCAAATGAAATCAAACTATATCATACCAGTGGTATTTCCTGTGTAACATTTTGATGTACTGGTGAAGTAAAGTTGATTTCAGCAGTGCTGCCCTCTGGGTTTACTGTAGATTCTATCCTGAATACTCTAACATCGTCAGTACCTCGCAGAATTATCTCACACGGGTAGTGACCAGGATCCTCAGCATAAAATTTCACAGGAATTTCAATCTGTCCATGCCTGTTTGGTGATGCTGTAACATAGAAATTCAGTTATTACATTACCCTCTATATACTTGCAGCAATTATGACTTACCAATGCCAGCAGGATAGAGCTAGGCTAAGTTGGGTATTCACAATGTCTGGCCAGAGTTTTTAATATTAACTGCTAAAACTTAGTAGTTAAATATTAAAATGCTTTAATTAACAAAGGACAATTCCAAAATCAAAGCACTTGCCATAGGAAGTTTTATTAAAACATTCAAGTTAATAATTAACTTTATATTAAACAGAACCTGTTTCACCAAAGTTCAAAGATTTAGCCTCAAAATTGTTAAGAATAATAAAGGTATAAATTTCTATCTGACAGACAAAAATATATACATGTATAGTCCTTGAGATTGGTGTGAAATATAGCCCATATTCTTATATTGCCAGACACTATATTGTTTATGACAGAGGTTTAAAATAGTGTATCATATTTATATATTTTCATTACCTATATAGACATTCTTGCCAGTTGGTGCACTCTGTGACCTTTCACCTGATGGAGGAATAAACAATTTATCTGGCAGTTTGTAATGACTGGAATCTACCTCAACTCTGTATGTCTGTCCACGAGGTCCTCGTTCCTAAAATGAGCACTTCCTATGTTACATCTATAAATGATTTTATAACTGAATGTATCACTGATAAATCAAATGTTACACTGCATCACAAACATTACAAATATACTTTCTGTTGTGCTGTACCCATAGCCAACCATTACTGAGATAATGGAGTATATAAAGTTGTGCGGTAATTATTTTATATGTAATGTGTGAAGACTATAATTACAACACTGAACACAAAACTTAAAACAACCTGTATTTTTTTCCTGTAAATCATTCAAAATGCTGTGATTTAGCTTCCAACACAATCAAAATTAAATGAATTCATAAAACTAAAAGATTGTGGTTGTATTTATAAATCTTATCACTGTTGAATATGAAAGAATTTGAGTAAAGAATGTTTATAAAAACATCTAGAAAAGTGCAAAACATGCAATGTTTACTAAGGTATTTTCTACAAATAATTAAATCATGCATTTAAACTACAGACAATTCTAATAAAGTACCATTCTTACTTTAGCCTTCTTGATGGCAGTTTGAGGATCGCTAGATAATTTCGTGATAGTTTGTGCAGCCACATTGCTACAGTGCAGTGTGCCCGTGGCAACACGACGTGAAAACTCTATGTCTGTCATATGCTGCAAATAACACAACAACACACATGTGCACTACCTACACCTGATATACGTGCATACATAAATATACATACAAAATGATACAAGTGCAAAATAGAATACAATCAGGCTTACAACATCAATTGTAAAACAACACTGATATACATGTATATAATCACAGTCATCGAACACAAAATAATAAAAAGTGTGAGGTTATACAAATTATATCTTTCAATTATTAAGAATAAGAGTGAAAAAGAAGTTTAAAGTGCTGGTTATTTTGACTTTTTTCTAAAAAGGCAATCTAAAGTATTACAGTCAAACATACCTTTACACTAAATTCAGTTTTACTTTAGAAACTTTCACTGACTTAATGATAACAATTCACATGATACATGTATATATAACTAACACATAAATACATTTGTGCGTCATGACAAAACCAACATAATGCGTTTGCGACCAGCATGGACCCCGACCAGCCTGCGCATCTGCGCAGTCTGATCAGGATCCATGCTGTTCGCTATCATTTTCTCTACTTGTAATAGGGTTGGTAAGTGAACAGCATGGATCCTGATCAGACTGCGCGGATGCGCAGGCTGGTCTGGTTCCATGCTGGTCGCAAACGCATTATGTTGGTCATGACGTTGCCCATATCAGAGAGTTTTGTAAGATATCAAATAGTGAACCAACCTGTTGTGAAGCCATCAAGAGAGCTTTTTCTCGTGCTTGGTTACTAAATGGTACAGTTAGATATTCCTGTAACTCCTGACCTGCCTCACATTTCCAGTATACCACACGATCATCACCTCCAAATAAACCCTTTCCTGTACCTATAATACAAACATATACATGCTATATATTTACTTGTGGAAAAAAATATATAATATTGATTTCAGTTAAAAGACTTACAGTCATAAAGACTGTTCCTTCAATTGCATTTTGAGGTTATGTATAATCAAAGTGACTACAGCAAAAGACCTTTACCCTTTTGCTAAAAAAAACAACACTTTTATTGTACTATAAAAGGTGTTTTCTCTGATATGAGAATGTTATCCTGAAAATTCAGTTAGCTTAAAAAGTAAGTTATTTTATCAATAAGTAGAACAGACTGTATTTTGAGAGCATGCGCAGACTTTCATCTACTTATTACCGTATATAAAGCTTCAATGTTTCCACATGGCCTTACTGGTTTTGATGTGACTTTATACTACAAGAACTTGAATTCAAAAATCTAAAATACAATATTCAAAAATGAAATATTATTAAAACTTTAAAGCCTTGTGAATCATTTTACCTGCAGCAGCAGCACTGCTTATTCTAACACTATGTGTTGTTTTCACAAATGGAACAACATCAGGAAGTGGCATGGTTGACTTCGCCTCAATAGAATACAGGAACTCTCCCACTTCCTCATTCAGGAAGATCACAGAACACTGACGCTCTCCTACATTGAAGGGTAGGAAGTGAATCTCAATAGTTGTACTGGAGTTAGCATCCAGGTAAACACTGGATATTGGACTGTAGAAAGCACTCATCATATTTTCATCATCTGAAAAAAAGGGTTAAAATTGTATTGTAACTGTTGTTTAAAATAATAAACATTACCAGACAGATTTTTTTTTTCCAAACTGCATCGACATTCATATGTAGAGAAAAATCTTAATATTATATGTTATTTTGGTTTTGGAGTGATATATGTGGATATATTACCTGTTAAGATTTTATATCAACCGAGCCGTTAGGCGAGGGTGATATTTTATCTTGGCAGGTAATATATCCACATATATCACTCCAAAACAAAAATAATAATTTTATTACCCTTCCCCTGCCGAGTTTAGACGATTTTTTAAAAAATCATTGCTGTTTCAAATGAAACGTCGAAATAAGATTCCCTTAAGGATACCTCTTCGTCACAACATGACGTCACATAAATACATGATGTATTTTTCCCGTACCTTACGAAAGTAAACAAGAGAAAAGGAGTAGTCTGTTGAACGCACTTTTTTGTCATTAATATCAAGCTTTCACAAAGTCATATTTGTTTTCGATACTGATGGTTATATGTATCATTACTCTACTTTGGTAAATATTTATCATTTGACAGTTAAAAAGTGCTTTTAAATCGGAATTTACACCGCGTAAAATCGAACCGTATGCGCATCACCTCAGCGCATATTGTTTACAACGTTGGGTACCAAACGAGAATTTAGTGTGTATATTACCCGTCTGGCTCGGTTATATCAATTTCTTTCGGGTGATCAATATCCAATCAAAAAGGCGGAAAAAATCTGGAAGGGTAATAATAGCCTTGTATCTATGGCAAAAATGTCATGTTTATAACAACACATTATATATAAGACATCTGTTAAGAGTGTTAAATTTAGACTGAAATATCTTCAATGAATCTTTTAACACATTCATCAATACAGCAATAAAAATTTGGGAAATTTTTGAAGAAAAAAATTCTTTATAAATATTTACCATCTTTCTGCATCTGTAGAGTGTCCGAGATCTTCGGGGGAGGTGAGGGCGGAGTCTCAGGTCTTACAATACCTGAATCAATCTTTGACTTGATCCTTTTCTTCTTTCTCTCTCTACGTTTCAGTATTGCAGAGTTCTTGCTAGGATCCAGCAAGGCGCCACTTGCCTCCACCAGTACAATCCTAAACTCTCCAGATTCACTGAATGGGTTTGTAACCTCGAGGGTAATCTTCTCAAGCTCATAGCAGGGAGACTCACACTTGATTACTTTCTGTAATTACAATTATATATCTACCATAAAACAGTGTCAAAATTCTTGTATATTCTGTTAAAAATTTATTCCATCTGCAAAGAATTTCATATTCTTTTATTCCATCTGTAGGAAGTTTCATATATTTATTCTGAGGAAAGTTTCATATATATTCATTTTATATAGAAAAATACCTTATATCCATGTTTGTCAGGAAAAGAGTAATAAAGAATTCTAATGAATATATGAAGTATCTTAGTTCATTGGAATATGATAATGAGTAAAAGAGAAAGGACTCAATGAAATTATAACACAAATATGAGTATTAAACATTTTTTTAATGCCAAGTATAAGTTTATCACAAAATAGTATATTCAATTAACATTAAGGGGACTATTTATCAATGACCATTTTATTATGTTAAAGGAGAAAATTTTCGACAAAACATTATCTCACTATCAACATCTTCCTTATGATTTAATTTTTTTTATAGAATATATCATTGTAAAGCAATGTTACATATTTAGGTAACATCCATATCTTCATATAAAATAAGCAAGATTAATTGTCATTAATATTTTACACTTGAAATATATGAACACAGTATGCTGCATTCCATTTAGCAACTATTTTTTGATCTATTTACACTAAACTCATTTATCCAAAACAAAACAAAAATACAGAACATTTCTACAAGTATATTCACAACATTAACATTTATACACTTTTATCCTATAACACATAGTATTATCAAAATATTTGTTGTCTACAAAAGTAACAGAACATGTAACCCTGCCATTAGCAAACACTGAAAATAACCTACATATACATAAATTAATCTCTTTTTTTCCACCAGTTATTTTAAAACTATTTTTCTAAAAGCATAAGTCTTAAAGGTAATCAAATATTGACTATTCTCAATTTTTAGTTTAAGCCTTAGATGAGATTAGATAAAATTCTTGCTCAACCAAATTCAAAATGAGCTATCATAGTAATATAGGTGTAGAGATTATCAAAATAGTTTTTGAAATATGACAATAATTTATTTAAACTTATAAATGTAACTGGTGAAATAAAAAAATATACATGAACTAATCATGGCACAAAGAACAGATTTTACCTCTGGGTCTTTAAATTTCTGAAATTCATGTTATTGCAGTGCAGAAGCTAGTTTTGTTATCAAAATGAAATCAATGCTGCATTATATTAAGTACATAAAATGCACAGCTTTTCATGTTTTTGATAAAGATTAAAAGCATAATGTTCACATTCGACATCTTAACATTACATTGTTTTATCAAGCATAACTGGAAGACAGACTGCATGTAGAAATTATGCATATAACTTCTTGACAAGAGAGCTGCACTGAAGACCAAGTAAAAGAAAACAAACAGAAGACTTACAGACATAGAAACTGATACAGCAGACAGATTTACAGACAAAAAAAGGCAAAAACCAGACTTATACATGTATAATGTCTACATTTGGAAATATACACAGAATATTGTATGGTTGTGCTATTCTGTAGACTTGTATTACTCAGAAGGATTATCTGAATTTCCATCAAATAACTTTTGGTATATAATAAAAATGTGTTTCATGACTGTCAAACATACAGTGACAAATATATCATTATAAGATATTCATAAACATAATTCTTAAACTTGTCCATCTTTCTGTCCAGACAAAACCATTCATCATTTTGTATAAAGTTCAGGGAAGAAATGTGTGTTCTTTACAATTTTAGATTAGAAATGGTGCTCTTTCTATGAGAGATAAAATGAATATAATATATTGGTTTTGGTTCAACACTAACATACCCTTCTTCATATGTGAACATTTAATGAGATCATACATGTAAGTGAGTGATAGAAAAATACATCTAAATTTTAAATGAATTGTTAAAAATAGATGTAAAACATTTCTTACCTTTGGAGCAATATTTTCCACCTGTGTACACAAGCTGAAAGTGAGTGTTGATCCGATGGCAGACCCCTGTCTACGTCCAACTAAGACCAGAATAGCCTCAGCTGGTCTCAGGAACCTGCTAGTAAACTCTACACCCAGGGGTAATGTAGACTTGGGTGGGATAGATACAAAGTCACCCTTTGGAACTCGAAAGTCTCTGGCATCATGGCCTGCTAGCAGAATTTGGTATACCAATGGTTTTCCACTTGGATTGCTCAATTTCACCTGAAGTAAAGTTTAAGAAAACATCAATGTCATGTATAGTTTATAAAGATTTCATATTTTTATCAAGCTTTTCCTATGTCATTTTTACATTATCATACCTTAATGCATTTATGTTTAACTTGACTAAGATTGTACAACTACATACTTATATATATTCAAAGTTCCAAAAAAGAAATGAAACTCAGGAAATTTCTAAGCAAAAGTTTAAAAATGAAAGGATATCCATTTTCTACAAGTAATAGCTTCATTACAGTTCCATGTTTTTCAATTAATTGTAGGAGACTGATAACTGATTCAAAGTCAACCAAATTAGGGGAATTTGATATAAGATTTACTGAGGTTAATTTTATTATTGTAATTTTTATACAAATTGTTACCTGTCTTGATACTGTATAATGAAGTGGTCCCGAGAATTCTACCGTAGCTTTAGGAAGGTATTGTGGCAGGCGCTGGTATAGATGAGTACACAATAGCAGCAGTGCTATGGGGTTTGGATCAGTAATGTCTATAGCCTGGATGTCATAGTCTATACCAGCATATCTCATAGCATTGGTCACCTTGAGAGCATTATGTAAACATTGTTCTGCTGATGCTGGTCTAGTGTACATGTCCTCAAGATGTGTCTTTATCTAAAATAACAAAAGTGTTAAAAAATAATCTTTTGATTATCAATATTTTGCATGGTTTGATTTTAAAAAGCACTTTTCTTTATATCAAAACCATTCAGAAAATTACATCAATACTATCATTATTATGATTATTCTGTATAAGTCCACATAGTTCAATTTCAATAGTGTTTGAAGACCAGCAGATCCTGATGCACAATTTCATATTTTGACAGCTATTGACATGAAAGGCCACCGAGTAGCTTCCCTTCCAGGATTCAAAAAATCAAACATAAGGAGTAATATTCTTATAATGAAAATTATAAATGAATATAGACTGGAGAAATCAGGCAGCAGAAAGTAGAATTAACTCACCAAGAAAGGCATATGAGCTCCTAGTACAGCCCCTAATACCAAACCATCCAGCAAATCAAAGTCATAGTTGACAATCCACCTTGCAGGAGGAACTCCACCTAAAATAGGAACCATTCAACTTAGTCTGTCATACTTATACTATGATCTACATGTCTACATTTGTTTCCCTAAAACAAACTAATAATAAAAACACACTCTAATGACCTTTAAGTCTTATAAACTGTAAAATGATTATTAAATTAGAAATTACTAGAAATGCCTTTAAAAAGTATATTTATATAGAAGAGTACATTTTGGTATGTGAAAATAATGGAAAGGGAGGTAATAAATTAACCTTAAGGGAGTTAATAAGTAAAAATATAACTTACCTTTTTCACAGTTGGCCCACACTTTCTGCCTGTAATGTTCATAATGATGGTTGAGCCAGGCCAGTACAATTCTCTCTCCCATGTTGTATATGTTACTACTAAATGGATCAGGGTTTATCTCTGGCATACTAATGTTCTTGTCAGGGGATGGGGTATTCTTCAATGTTCTTGGTGTGACCTTGGCCAGGACAAGGGTCTGTTAATAAAATAAAATAAAATGTTTCACAGTCTTAATCTAAGATATTTAGATAATATTCCAAAAATATAAGACAAAATCAAAATTTTGTCTTTTTTTGCCTTTTATTTTTAAGTGTAATACCTGCAAGTTGTTAGGATTCACTAATATGAAATTGTTTAAAAAAGCAATTATCTGAATAAGATTTTCTGCATTTACTTGGAAGAATAACTTTGATTCATATTTATGTTTCATTCAACAATTTTCACATAAGAAATTCACATTTAATTATTTAAGATAATTATATATTGAAAGATGACCTTGAGTATTTGTAGAAGTATATCAGTCCATGCACGTTTAGATACAGCTTCAAACACGTCATCTTCTAACTCCTCCTCTATAACGTATGCTGCTGCCTGCTCAAAGTCACCTTTACGTTCCAACTCTAACCTAAACTCAGCCTGAATCTGCTTCCAGAGGTGATAGTCACGGGGATCCATCAGGTACTCCGGTTTCACTGAGGCAACACATGCACCCTGACATCTAATATGATAAAATAAAGCATTTAGGGTTGTATTAATTGGAAAAAAAAGATACCCTTAATAAGCAAATATATGTTTTTAAGCATAAATCTAAAATAAAATAAAACAATGCCACAGACAAAACAGTTTCCATCAATGTTAATCAATTAATAGTACATGGAATTTTCAATTATTAAATTGCATAAAAATGGTCCTCAAAATGACTTTAGACTCAGAATTGTGAATGAAGATGTACTTTCATGAATTACAGACATCAAATATAAAAACATACCTCAAGAATGTAAGCAATGTTGAATGCTGCCAGAATATTTGTTTAACTCTTTCCACCGGGTCTGACGGTAGGTGACCATTCAGTGGAATACCTGGCACAGGTCTGCCAGCCAGGTTACTGATCATGTCATAGATGGTCTTGAACTCTTTCTTCAAGTTATTTGTGTCCCAACTACCTGCCTTGGGTCCTTTCTCCTCTTCCACAGGTTTACGACTGATACCACTGTAAATACCATGTAATGAGGCATCAATCAATGTTAACTATAATTGATCTTTATTTTGTATAACTATAAATACTTGGACATTGATCAGTTTATGTTGATTTGATGAAATAAAATTGTATATGAAGTTAAATACATTGTACAGTATATATATAGCTAATGGTATACTTCATAAAAATCAAACCTATGTGACTTAACAATGTAATATTTAGGTATACTGTACAATATACTTGTGAGCAGAAGTCAAGTTGTTAAGGTGTCTGCTTCTCAACCAAGGGATCATGGGTTTGAGCCCTACAGACCTCACCAACATGTTTCCACACATGACACCAACACTTGTTATTAAATTCCAGCATTTGGACTCAAGACAGGTTCAAATAAGCTAAAATCTTTCTTTACAATCAAAGTTAAAATGCATAATGTTAAACTAAGGACTTTATACACTGTTACATGACTAACCAAAACCTATGTTAAATCAGCAGCTTAAGTGGGTAAAACTTAAAACGAATATTGATATCTTTTTTAATATTTTGATGAATAACAGATTAATGAAATATTATTTTCTAGTGTATCAACTCACTACTTGGTGCTGTGTGTATACTTAAAGCTGACTTTTTCATGCATTAACAAACTTTTGACATAGATACAATACTGTAGATAATTAAACAAAATACATCTTCAATACAATAACTGTGTTATGATGAATATATTTAATCGAAAAATAACTATCTAGTAAAGTGTTCAGTACAATAAAGTGACAATGAAGCATAATCTACTAATATAATACTACATATAACATAACAGTCATGACAGCTTTTAACTATATGTATTTATTGATAGTCGGAGACAACTTCATTTATGTCATTGCTGCTTAGTTATTAAAGCTCCATGTTTATCATTCAGGTAATTTTAATTAATTGCAACCTTTCCTTTATGTTAATTTATTCTGTGGTTCAACAGCCAATCAGAGAACATAGACCTAAATATTGAAACAAAATAGAACATACCAACTTACAAACTGTAAACAGCTTTAGATCTGATTATTTGTTTGTATTATACAGAATATTTCAATGGTTTGCCAAAAAAAACCATTGTGGATTATGGAGAATTATAAATTATCAAATTGCAAACACCAGAAACAACAAATCTATGGCAGTATGGAGTCTGACCAAACAGCACAAACATTGGCCATAACAAAATACAGTAAAAAATGGTCCTAAATTTATAACAGGCTTTAGGCAAAAAGTTAAATCATTATCTCTACCATCAGTTATCATATATGTAAGTAAATGGTGTGAATGTGAAACAAAACAAGTCCTGAAATCAGAACTCTGAACTAACTGAACAAACAATATCAGGTACTGAACTAACTAGGAAGCACAAGTTGTGCAGTATAACAGCTGGATGTATCAACAAGCTATAAACAATGGTACATTAGTTTACCTTTCTTCCAGAGTGGAACATAAACCCCTAATAAATCATAAACGTCATGTGTATACTGCACTTAGATTAGTTTAAACTAAATGTTCAACAACTGATTATATAATTTGCAAACATTATATTATACATGTGTACCAAAAGTAACATTTCTTAAGGTTTTTAGAAAATAAATGACTTTACACTAATTATCAAAGGAAAATTTTAACACATTGTCTTAGATTTGTGTTTCTAAAAATAAACAAAAATACAACTTGCCTATTGGTTATTAAAGACATGATGTAAATTATAAGTTCATTTTATCTATCATTCTATATTGCATGTTATGTTGAACTTACATTCTTAGAGAATGAGGTATGGTGATAGGGAATGGTCCCCCAGGCCAACCCTGGGCAGAGAACCATCTCTGTACAGCCAATAACACCTCCATGTGGAAGATGCCTTCTTCAGAATCTTCATCTGGAAACATGGCTGACCCTAATGACCTTGATGCAAGGTCATTCTGGCGGGAAACAACTTGATGGTCTGAGCCAGATGGTGGCTTGTTTTTGGCTCCATCTCTATTTACTGGTGTGCTTCCATCTGTGGAGTCTAAATTCATGAAAATACAACATATCAAAATTAAGTAACATGTGGTTCTTATATGAATAAACGTAAAATTCATGAAATGAAGTTATTTAACAAATTGCATAAAAAAATGTACTACAGCTGACTGATCACAGAAAAATCAAGTCTAAAGTTCATGAATTATTAGAATGGATGTTCAATACTAACTTGAAGCAGCCGACAATGTTTTCTAGATCGTATAAAGTACATACCAGTTGTACTCTCAGATGACTCATAACTAGATGAGGAGACCTGGAAATTGGAGCTGGTAGCACTAGTGCTTGGTCTGCTGGCCTGGTTCGGGGTCTGGCATGGTATGAATACAGCCTCACCTAGGTTGTTTATGCTCTCCTTAGAGATGGTCTTCTGACCTTTAGGTGTGGAACCCTGAATAAAAAACCAATGTAAAAAATAACACTGAATGTGACAAGATCTTGAGTAGTTTTTTTTATTAAATAAAAAAATTATTTACTACATTTACTACTATTTTATTACATAAAAAAACTTCTGAGCTTTAAAAATACATTTCAGGCCAATATAAATTATTTGATCAAATTCAGAGTAAAATTCTAAACATTCAAAATCTTTTCTATAAAAACATACAATCAGTGCCATGCCTTTGAATGCCTTCACTTTATTAGGTTTCATTTTATTGAAGAAAAAGTACATGATAAAATATTTCCTAGAACATATTCCCTATTAGACATTTAAAACCTACATTGATATAACAACACAAACACAAGAAGACATTACCTGTTCACAGACAATCTGATGATCTGTTCTATGTAGAGCTAGGAAAGGATAACATGTCATCAGGCAATTATCAGCTGTTGCTGTAACCATCAGCTTGAATGGTTTCTTACAACCATCAAATGTAAAGATAACATTCTCAGCAAAAGAGACTGGTTTAGGGCTAGCAAATGTGATCTTACAAGGGAGGCTGAATGGTTCTATCTGTCCCTCATCACCACAACATGGCTTCACCTCTAGAAAAATAAGTTGTCACTTACAATAAATAAACAAGTACAACATTCATATATGTTAAACAACAAACTTATACTAAACTGAATAACCAAATTTTTGAAGCCAAAGGGAGAAGAAGAAAAAGTTAAAAACAGAAATACTGGAACCAAACCCTGTCTCAGTTTGGTCCACTTCCTACCAACTTGACAATTACTCAACAGTTAAGTATTTACTGACCTTGACTTTCTGGGAAAGTGACCTTGAGTGGTGAAATCTTAGTGCCATCCTCACATTCAATTGTTGGTGTTTCCACGATGATTTTTGTTTGACTGAAATAAAAATGCAATATCTTCTTTATCTTCAATATCATTGTTCTTTAAAATGAAATATTTTAAACATGTAATTCATTGTGTTACCATCTTATGTCTGGAATAATATATTCAATAGTCTATTAATGTTAATAGATAACTCTTGTGACATAGGCAGTCCAGGGCTTCAAAGCTTAATGTGATTTTTCTAACCTATATGGAACAAAAAGGGACATACCACAGTTAAAACTGATCTTTCAGTTCAATTTCCTGTATAAATGTCACGAAAGTCTTACAATGAAATATATATACAAAGCTTACTTTCTGAACTGTGCAGCAAACATGATAAACTCTGAGCTAACTTCTGTATGTAATGGAACTGGTGTTAGCACTATGGCTAGAGGATCAAACCAAAGCTTGGGTGCCTTAAGTTCTGCTACAACCTGAAGGTACTGATATGGTTTCTCATAGTTGTCATTCAGGATAACTGGAAGCAGGACTTCATACCTGCCAGGCTCCTCTGTAAATAAACAGATAAATAAATTCATTTAACCTGGGTTTATTTGCGACATTTTGTAAGCAATAAATATAGAGAAATATTTTAACCAACTTTCCTTTTATTGGCAAGCTTTCAAAGACATCCATCCATTTAATTAACATATCATATCTAAAGCAAATTTGTTGCAAATATTGAAAATCTCATAATTCATTAAAAATCATGCTGTAATATCAGGTGCAAAGAGCAAAAATACAATAGTTTATTATCTAAACAAGTAAAATACACCTTTCTACTGAAATTGTATGTGACATGCATATGTTTCAAAGAAAAATGACTTTAACTGCTGGCACAATGACCTTTTCAGTAGAAACAGCAGACAATTTTTTTATTAAGGGGAGAAAACTTACTAGGGCAAAACATAACAGCAACTTGTTGTGTCTCCCCTGGTTTCAGATCACCTTCAATACCCTTTGTTTCTTCCCCTGTTGGGTTGGTGAATGGTGCTCCAGACGGGTGAATGAATTTAAATATTCCATCCACAAGAGCTGGGTTATTACTCCTCAGATCTATTCCCCATTTTATACTGCAGTCACTGTTGTTAACAAATATAGTGCCCTGTAATAAGATAACAGTTTATCAATAAAAGCAAGAAAGATATCTACACAATATGCATAAATATACAAAAACCTACAGCAGCAAACACCATTCAGATTTTGTTAATTTACTTTCCAACCTTTGTTTAACTTTAGTTTTAATCTAATAATTTTTCTATGAGGGAGATAAACTACCCGAGAAGGGTTTGTTGAAAAGTCTATACCTTTAATAACATAATACTATGTATATTCTTGCCATCAAAGGACAAATATGAGACATGTTAAACTATCTTAATACAAGTTATGTTTGTCTAATTAAACAGAATCTTACTTTAGATTGCATCTGTCCTGTTTGTATTGTTGTATCATAGAATGATGCTGGTGCAAACATCTCTATCTTGTTGGTAGACAGCTGCAGTGGTTGTCTTAGCGCTGTTGCTATCACATGCTTCCTGGGTGTAAGCACCGTGTACGGCTGTGGTTTGGGGTTTATGATGTGCTGCAGGCTATTCTTGTTTGACGGGGCAGGGGTTGGAGGAAATGGGGTGGGGGCAGGAGATGGTGCCCCTGTGTGATTGATAATTGTTGGCAATTCAAAGTCATATGCAGCAACCTATTTTTAGAGAGAGAAAATAAAAACAACATTTATACAATGTATACATAAACAATATGCAACAAAACTGTCCTGCCTCTTCACAAAACATATACAAGTAATAATGGTTTGCAAAACTTTTCAGAACATAACGCATTAAACTTTACAAGAGAATTTTTTAAACAAGCATAGAAACATTTCCAAGAAAAACTTATAAGTACATTGTATATAAAGCTTTACATTAAACATTAAACTGTCTTAATTCATATCATCCTATAAGATAATACTTTTCTATGTAGTTTTCTCAAGAAACTGTCCTCGACAAATAGTAAGAATAGGATGCTGTTATCAACAACATTATCTTTCACTCAAGATATGTGTCATTCACAAACTAGTTAATTAGCAAACATGACCTTCTTTAACCCCGACAATGTTAAATATCTTAAATGGATATGTCCATCTTTCAATCTGGGCAAAACCATTATTCATTTTTAGGGAAAATAACAAAATATACACTGAATGAATAGCAAACAGTGCAGACCATGATCAGACTGCACAGATGGTGTCGGCTGATCTTGGTTGGCACTGGTTGCATGAGTAGAACCTATTGCTGACAGCAGGCTGGGGGTCAAAAGGTAAGTGCTGATCAACTCAAAATAAAATGATGTAATATTTACCTCAGTTGGCATGAAAATAAGTTCCCCTTCGACAGTTTCACTTGGTTGTAGAGTTATAGAGAACATGCCTGGGTTTAATACTTGAAATGTATAGTCCTCTGTAATATAATAACATATATTTCATGAATATTTTATTGGAATTGCCATTCTGTGCTGAAAATAAGATATTATATTTCAAAAGTACACTTTATTGCTCTGTTTTAATAATAAACATGAAATTTACTCATAAAATTGTTAATTTTCGTGGTTATTAATGTGTTTGGTAATTAAAGGTAAACAAAAAAAAGGTAATAAAATATACAAACCCTGAGTTTGGTATCCAGGAAAGTTGAGGTTAAAATCTTTATATCTTGATAAATCAAACTCCAGCTTTGCCTTTGTCAACATCTAAATGAAAAGAAATAATCTTAAATGATTCCTCCTGAATATTACAGTCATTATAATATTCATGAATAGCATTACAAAATGTTCATTAAACTTATGATATAATTAAAGGTTATAAATTTAAACTAAACAATACACTAAAATAATACATACCCTATTGATGAGTTTAAATGTGATGGTTGACCCAGAACCACAGTATACTCCTCCAAAATTGAAACTTGGCTGAAAATATAAATTATATAATCAATTAAAGACTACTTTATTATAAACAGAGAAAACTTTTTTTGCAAACGCTTAAAAAAATAACGTTGTATTATTTTAATTATTTGGTAACATGAATCTTTTTCAATGATAAGTAACTTACAGCTTATAATTTCTTAGATATTTCATCACTTACTTTGATATTCTGTGAATTAAATTCAATTGAAAAGTAAAAAAGAACAAGTGATGAAATCTACCCTAAACTTTTCAACAAAACTTTATCCAGCAATCCTGAATAGCAAATCTTTATTCCAAATTGATCTCCAGTGTTATCAGTTATGATTTTGTTTACAGTATTTAGACTGCTAATGGACTGAATCTACCCTAGCAACCAGTGCACATCCATGCTGTCTGATCACAGTCTGCACTGTTCACTATTCAGTCAGTACTTATTTTAAATAATTTCCCTAAAAATGATGAATGGTTTTGTCCAGATTGAAAGATGGACAGGTTCATTTAATATATTTAGGGTGGTAAGGATTAAACAAACCTACCAGATCAATATCTACTGTTGGCGGTTCAACAGTTCCACCCATCCTCAGCTCAAGGTTCTTTCCTCCCTTAATCGCAACTTGAACCCGGGTATCAAACTTCAGTATAGCATCAGGTGTTAGCTTAACCTGTAATTCAGCATGCCCGCCTACAGGGACTACACCATGTAGTGGGCTCACCTGTAATCCTGGGAATGGGTTTGGATCATTCACCTAAAATATATTCAAGAACTGTTAACTGACAAGAAAAGGCTGAGATTGATTTGTTTTGGTATTAACTTGTTTAATCTATCAGATTTCTAGTAAGGAACAAATACCTATTTACTAAATCATTCACCCCTCTGGGACACCCTTTACCAACCCAACAGGGGAAGAGATTATGAAACAATGAAACTGGGAAGCAATTTAAAATTTGGGGAAAATTTCAATACTTCTGAAAACACTTCTTTAAGCAAAGAATGGCAAGATTAAGTGCAGGCAACAGCTGTCAAACTTTATCAACTTACCTGGAAGTATGCATGATTCTGTCCAATGTTTGCCAGAAGTACATTTCTGGTTGTGCACAGATTAACTGGTACCTGTCCAAACATAATCCTTCTCTCAACAAACTGTACATTGGTTGTTCCAAGCTGAAAATTTAATTTATTAAATTTTAAGAATCAACAAGAAAATATTGTAATTTAAGTTGACTACATTTATTCTGACAAACAAATATGAAAGTTCACAAAAATTTACTATTTTCAGTATGTTTTTTTTAACAGGTTTAAAACAAATTGAACCCCTTATAGTCAATTATGATGTCAACAGTTAAAGTTTTTTTTAATAATTGTTGGTCTGTTGTTGTTTTTTTGTGTTTTTTTTTTTCATTTCAAAAAAAGACGAAGATGTTTGCTTCAGAATTGATCTTATACAAGTATGTGAAACATTAAACTTAACTATATTGCATCATACATCTCACCCTGAAAAATTCACTGCTTATTATTAGCAATATCAATGCTTACCTCTGCCTTGCATTTCAGCTGTAACGTACTACCACTGTGAATCATCAGAGAGAAAGAACCATCTTCGGGAGCCAGGAAAGATGGATGCCATACCACCTCACAGTCAAGATCTTTAAATGGATCAACAACACCAGTAGCCGGCCTGATAGAGAATGCCGTTCCCTTCTCTCCTAGGTTAGGTGCCCAGGTAAACTCAGCAGGATAGTTCAATTTGTTATACAAAGTGATGATACCACGGAATCCTGTTAAAAATAAAAACAATCAATAATCTTTATAAGCTAATGGTCTTCATTGTCTAGTACAATGCAAAACAAGCAAGTGACCACTTTTTTACTGAAAATAAACTGAAAATTACTTTTAGATTTTTTTAAGAAAGTCATTCATCATTATAAATAATTTCTTAATATTATAAAGCTAAAGATCTCACCAGCATCACTGGGTAGACCAAATGATGGTTTAAGGACCAATTCATCAGTGGAAAGTTCCAAGGCAACAGGTACAACCTCGGCTAGAACGGTCACATGATGCTTGTGGTAGTTGTTAACTGTGTAAGTCACTGACCTGTATAATAGATAAAATATACTTGAACAAAATATCAAAATGTTTTTAAAAAAATAATGGCATAAAGTTTTCTTCTTTATAATATGTATAGACAAGTTATGCATTATTTTTTCATCAAAAACAATGACAATCCAAAGGCCTTCACAAGCTTGAAAATTGCTGTCAGATTATGTACCTTTCATAAAAAATGTGTCTCAATCTAAGATTTTTGTCATAGTATAACACAAATACATAATACAGATAACTTGAAATAAAAAAAACTGTACCTCTGGAACTTCTGTTTCTGGTTAGATTCAAAGATAATAGGAATATTGGCTTTGGATTTTGGAGGAACCACCTGTGATAGAGGGCTGCTTTGTCTTAGTTCTCTACAGTCAATCTGAAATTATAACTTAACAAGTTTAAAATAGAATAAAATCAATAATGATATAACAAAAAATTGTCACCAAGGTGTCAAAAGGGTTCAACAATATGAAACCTTTGATAAAGCTGAATAAAAAAGTGGAAACTAGAAATGTGTCCACGGGTGCCACCCCCCCCCCCCCCCCCCCCCGCGCCACTGTTCTGTCAATCTTTTTACAAAGTCAAGGGAAATAACTCTACAAATACTGGATAAATCCACAAGCGAAACCCCAGGTGCAAATCTAAATATGCTGAGCAACCTGCCCATAAGGTTTAATGACTATGTCAAATCCTTTTTGAGTAACTTGCGACACAAGTTGAAAATTGCAAAAATTTTCTAAGTCAAGGGCAATAACTCTGATAATACTAAATAAATCCAGACGAAAATACCTGGTGCACAACTGCACATGCTGATCAATATTCCTGTAAAGTTTCATGACTCTAGGTCAAATACTTTTTGAGTTACATGCGACACATGTTAAAAATTGCAAAATTTTACTAAGTCAAGGGCAATAACTCTGAAAATAATAAAAATATCCAGACGAAAATACCCAGGTGCACAACTACACATGCTGATCAACATTCCTGTAAAGTTTCATGACTCTAGGTCAAATACTTTTTGAGTTACATGCGACACATGTTAAAAATTGCAAAATTTTACTAAGTCAAGGGCAATAACTCTGAAAATAATAAAAATATCCAGACGAAAATACCCAGGTGCACAACTACACATGCTGATCAACATTCCTGTAAAGTTTCATGACTCTAGGTCAAATACTTTTTGAGTTACGTGCGACACAAGTTGAAAATTGCAAAATTTTACTAAGTCAAGGGCAATAACTCTGAAAATAATAAAAATATCCAGACGAAAATACCCAGGTGCACAACAACACATGCTGATCAACATTCCTATAAAGTTTCATGACTCTAGGTCAAATACTTTTTGAGTTACATGCGACACAAGTTGAAAATTGCAAAATTTTACTAAGTCAAGGGCAATAACTCTTAAAATACTAAAAATATCCAGACGAAAATACCCAGGTGCACAACTACACATGCTGATCAAGATTCCTGTAAAGTTTCATGACTCTAGGTCAAATACTTTTTGAGTTACATGCGACACAAGTTGAAAACTGCAAAATTTTACAAAGTCAAGAGCAATAACTCTGAAAATACTAAATATATCCACATGAAAATACCCAGGTGCACAACTACACATGCTGATCAACATTCCTGTAAAGTTTCATGACTCTAGGTCAAATACTTTTTGAGTTACGTGCGACACAAGTTGAAAATTGCAAAATTTTACTAAGTCAAGGGCAATAACTCTGAAAATACTAAAAATATCCAGACGAAAATACCCAGGTGCACAACTACACATGCTGATCAACATTCCTGTAAAGTTTCATGACTTTAGGTCAAATACTTTTTGAGTTACGTGCGACACAAAAGTGAACGGACGGACGGAAGGACGGACAGACAGACGGACAAGGGTAAATCTAAATGCCCTCCACTAACGTGGGGGCACAAAAAGGCAAAGTGACTTAATGAACCTACTCTGTGTTTATTTTGATCTCTAGAACTTCAATCCAATGAAGACTTATGTTTTCAGTTGAGCATATTTGATGCAAAGACTTTATTTTTTAAAATACGTATTAGCACTTTGATATATTGTTTTAAAATAGTGATTATAGAAGAGGACAAAGTGGTTGATAACCTTACCTCTGCCACAACCAGGACATTCTGGTCAAGGTTGTTTACAATCTCCAGATATTTTGTAGAAATTGATCTCAAACATACTGAACCAAAGTCAAGGACTGGAGGACCTACAAACACAAATGGGAATAGACTATAACTTAAAATAATTCCAACAACATGAGATGTATTCATGAAATACATCAGTATCTGCTATAGTTTCAACCATTACATTTTTATTTTCAAGATAAACATCAAAGTGAAAATGGTTGGCTTACCAAGAGATACACCATGCAGATCAACATTCAAAATTAGTAAAAATGACATTATTTTTAGGACTTTTTTATTTACATGATAGTAAAAATGTTACCTATGACAACCAGATGTTGTTCTTGAGGGGAAAGGAATTTAGAACAGTCCATTTTCTCTTTAGGAGTGGTTGGTACAGCATTTAAACCATCTTTAGCCTACAATGAAAAACACAATTAATTGCAAAGTCACTTTATAAAGACATGATTTTTCTTGGATACCTCAGAGGTATTTTTACACGTAAACTGCTAATCAGACAATACACTTAATTCATGTTTAAGTCCAAAAAATATTGTGTTGGTATAGTTTGCATTGATTTACATCATACTTTGTTAATCAGTAGATACACATTTTTGAACATTTCTTAAAGAGAACTTGAATTTTATTGTTGTTGTTCTTTTTTTGTTTTTGTTTTTTTTTTATGGGTTTTACATTGCACTAACACAGTACAGGTCATATGGCAACTTTCCTGGCTGAGGAAGACCTCAGGTGCCCCTCTATTCATTATTTCAGGCAAGAACAGTAGAACAACTCACATTCCGTAAGCTAGCTTGATAACTTCCTCACATGAAAGAATCAAAAGTCCCGGTCAGGATTTGAACCCACAGCAGTGAGGGACATTTATGACCTGAATTCAGCCACAAATTTTAATATTATTTAAAATGCTATGTGCAAAAATGCCTGTGAATCAATGTACTTACAGGTTTACTGGTAACTGACTGCATGGTAGCTGATAGACTTTTACTGCTGAGTAACTTGAAATCTGCATTTGGGGGAGGAGGTGCTATAAAATATAAAAATATCATATAGGTACCATTTCTATATTACAAGAAAATGTTGAAAGCAAAATGGTAGATGATTTATTTATGTCTGATGGAAATGTTTCAATTGTAAAATACCTGTGTACATTTGAAGACAGTTTTAAGTTAACATAGGGTCCAGATTGAAAATCCAGAAACCACAGTCCTGTTTCACTTGACTTTTCCAGGTCAGAAACTCACTTTACATGCATAAAAATAATGATAATAGTAAATGAAATTCTGTGTTAAAAATCTCTTTTCAGGGGAAAGAGAGCATAGATCTAAGTTAGCAATCACACAAAATGAAAATTAATCATTAGCAAATGAGCACTAAATTATCAAAACTACATGAATTAGCAAACATCTGGTGTTTCGTATAACTAATGTAAGATGGAGTGATAAATGAAAATATAATGTGCGCTATAACCAATGGCTAAAATACTGGTGGAATATCATAGTCTTTAAAGCACCTTTTTTCTTGTGTCTGAAGCATTAATTTCTCAGCCGAAGCTAAACAAGTGTTCCAAAATACATATAATATGATACTGATTCATTAAGGCAGAAATTTAAATCATTGTTTTATAGAAATTCTCCTTGCTTTTTTTGTAAAGATTATCTCATTTTGAATTATGAACCTGACTATCTCTACATGTTTGGATAGTCATTTTCAAAATACTTGTATCTAAAGATGTAACAACTTATACAGGTAAATACTGATGGCAAAAGCCTTAAATAATCATCTTTCATTCACAAACAGTTACTACTAAGAAGAACTGCAAACTTTAGTTTTTGATTTTTTTTTATAGAAACACCTGTGAAGGCATGGCCTGTTTTCCTGCAGTCTAATTATCTGTCTCCAAACCAGATACATACATATAGTTATTTACATGTACATGTATATATTTGACTTCAACTTACCAGGGCTATCAGGCTCTATATAAGTATAATGTTTATTTTACAACAATAAAAAATATATGAAAATACTTATAATAAACATAGCTTTATCAAACATGTTTTGATAAAAAATCTGATTAATTGATAAACACATTTTAAGAATCATAATGATTGGTTTAATTTATATTTGTTTGATGACAAAGGAGATCCCTATATGATTATATAGAGAATCTTTGTTTAGTTCAGTGTAAGATCAGGATATATTTCATGAGTGAGCACCAAAAGGTATATTTCACTTGTGGCTGCCCCACTCGTGAAAAATGAGCTTTTGATGTTCACCAGAAGAAATATATTTCCATCTTACACTAAACTAAACAAATTTTCTTTTTATTATATGCAAAGAAGCGTTTAAAAAGACATTTTAACCAAATACTAAATGAAAAGTGTGCAAAGAATAATACAATGTGACGTCATTTATGACATCACATCATTAAGTTGGTTTCCAGTACAGTGTACGCTGGTATTTCACTGTCAAAACAACATACAGTGAAAAATGTCAAATTGATAATTTCACTGTTTCAAACAGTGAAAATCAGTTTTTTATTTCACTGATATATTTCTATAAACCTGAAAAGCATATGTAATAAAACCATATCATCCACCAACAGTAATCCCACAAATTGTGATTATCACATATGTTTTTAAAAACCTTATTTACTCAAACCGATAAAATAATTTAGTTGCAAGATGATGAGATAAGTATTACATGCATAAGTAATGAAACATTTAAGAAATAACTACCTTTAGGATCTGGTTTGATTTCTTCAAGAAGAAGTTTCTTTGGCCGTATACCTGCAGCAGGTTTGATTCCTATATCAGTTGATGTGTTTGTCTCATGAAACTCTCTGTGGAAGGATTGAGGGAAAACAAAATTACATAATGATTCACAAAATGAGCCACAATATTTTATTCAAAGTCCATGTCAAAGTTATGGGCCTTGGACAGATTTTAATCTCAAAAGATATATTTAAAGAAACAAGTGTTTGATGAAAATGAAACTCAACACAAATGTTGTTACCATTTAGTTACACCTATACATGAATAAGCAGGACAGTCTTACTTTTATTGCCTAAAAGGTTGCCCAAGTTTTTCAAAGAAGTAATATATTTAGATGCAAATATTTTTTCATCTACAAAGAATAATAATAGATGTAAAAGACATTACCTTGCTTTTTTCTTATTCACTCTTTTCTCCTTCATATCTCTGATAAGTTGAACATAACTGTCACGGTGCCGCCATTTCTTTACATCATCATCATCTATATGGGCATAATCTGGGTCAATATATGTGTGACGCTTCGTACGTGTAAATATTGTCCTATAACAGTCATTAAAAAATTATTTCAATTTCTATATCAAAGCAGTTAGACATGTAATACTATCTGTATACAGTGTATAAAATATACAGAAAATGTTCATAACTAATTGAAAGAGATACAATCACTGTATGATGAAAATTATAACCATAAAATCATTGAAATGACAAAAAAATAGAATCTTTCAATTGCATTAAATATGTATAAAGATTCTGAATATTTAATTTTGGAATAAAAATATTTTGTTATTTGCAGAAGTGCTCCCTGAAATAATAAATAATCTGTAATCCTCTTTCAAACAGAAAATCTAAATAACATAATTAAAAGTGTACTATTAACACAACAACTGAAAAGTAAAACATAAACACAAAACAAATGTGTTTTACTGAAATATGTGATGTAAAGTCTTAATTCTGGTATATATGCATTCATGAAAATTTTAAAATAATTCATTTTTCAGTAAAATATTTGGCTAAACTAAGACTTTTAGGATGATTCAGTTGTCTTTATTAAACAAATACCTATGTGATATCTTTTTTCAAAAATTGATAAAAATAAATCGAAAAGCAAAAGTCAAAAGAAAAAAAATAACATGTCAAGCTGAGAATATGTGCTAGTACAAGCATGCCTCTATTACCAGTATTAATGTAGAATCTAATGTTCCTCTCTAAATATCAATATAAGGAGATAAAAAAATCAAAATATTTGATTTCAAAATCAATCCTTTCATTTTCTCACTTCTATGTCAGTCAAACATGTTTTACAGTACACATATTTTCTTCAAAGGGGCAAAAACAACAGAGAAAAGATAGTAAACTAGCCAACTAGAGTCTCTAAGTTTTTCTGCATTTGAAAATGACACAAATTTATGCTGCTTTAAATATATTTACTGCATCAATGCTAAATGGTCCCCTTTTGTTAAACTGCAAATATTTTATGCAAATGATAACTATAATATTTTAATCTAAATTTGAAAAAGGGCATAAACTGTAAGAATTATGTTGAAACAAAAATACAAATAGCGGATTAATGCACCTTTCATTTGCGCAGAAGCACAAGGATGCATTTTAAACCTATGTCAGCAGAGCGAGGAATTTAATAAGCCAGAAGGCTTCTGCAGATGTTATTACACAAAACAGGTCTATTAGCGATATTCTTGCTTGAAGGTAAACATTGAAATCAGTAAATCAATATTTTGTTAAATGTATTTTGTACTTAGAAACTAATGCTTGTGCCATGTTTTCCATTTGCTAGTGCAATGTCATTTGACAGTTTTGTTTTAATAATAAAACTACTGGGGCCATTATTGCATTAAGCTGTTTTTACATTGTGCCCCAAGCCACGCAAAATAAACATGCAACAGCGGCCCATGGCCACCAGAATCTATTTGTTAATGCATGTTTTCTTCTCTGTGAATGTATACCTGTGTGTGCAGTTTTAATGCAAGAATAATGATTAAAACCTCATCCAAAAGTCAATGAACAATAACAAATATAAACCCAAAACAGCAAAAGATAATTCACACAATTTGTGCATAAGTTTTACCCATGACTTGGTATAGTGGTTATCTTATCAGAAGTCGTTTTGTATTTATTAAGCAGTTTAACAAGACAGCAAGGGCATCGTAACTGTGTTAACTTCACTTGATCAGGCCATACAAAATCAGCATAGCTATATTTCAGATATAATATATCATTTTATAATTGTAATACCTTACATGAAACATTAGAGAAATGTTGTAACTGAGTTTCATTAATGTTTCATATAACACTTGTATATGATGTAAACTGATATTTTCCATATAATTCTATTTTAATTAAACTGTTTGTGCAAAAACATTAAGTATAAACATTAAATAATAACTATTTGTATAAGATAATGCTGAAATCTATTTAAATTATTCATGTAAGGCTAAAACTGATAGGCTTAACATGTTTGTACAAGTTCATTGAATAACCTGACTGTTTTGTTTTGGCTCGTAAAAATATGTGGCTATATTCCATATTTCACTCAAACGAAAAAATATTCTCTTAATATTTCAGCTCAATTATGAAATCAGTTTTTGCAACTTCAATTAATGCTTTTGTGTTCAATTCCAGGCAAAACCTGTACTTGTTCCATTAGGAAACATGGCTGTGTATTAAATATTGCTCAAACCTAAAATCACTGAGTTGAGAGTCAGGATGACACCTTAAATGTTTGGCCATTCCCCCACCCTTTGCATGCCATTCAATATTCTGTTGAACCCTTAATTTGACTATGCTGTATATAACAGCATATTGATTTATAATATACATCAATAGCTATATGTTTATTTGAATGATTTCTGAAAGGAAGATATAACATACTTGTACTCATCTTTCCTATCACTGGGTCTAATACTGTGTGCTCTGTCATTAGGAAAGGCAACCTTGGTGTTCCAGTCATCTTTGTTTGTAGATCTGGCTAGTTTGTGTAACTTGGTCGTTCTTCCTCCTGCTACAGCGTTCCTTGGTTCATCTCCGAGAGATGAGAATGTTGTATCAACAAACATACCTACTTCATTACTGATGTAAGGTGTTAGGCCTATAATATATCAATCACATGTCTTTCATACATCGTCTAAAACTAATAATATGAACACTACTTATTTCAACTGCACAAAAGCTTATCTAACTTTCAAACTATAAACACTGTTCTTGCATAGCCTGAACCCTGAACTTTTATATGAAGAATTAATAAAGATTCCTTATAAAAGTTTTAGAATGTTTTTCAGTTAAGAAATAACATCAGCCTGAGAGGTGTATATCGGCTATTTTACACCGGTTTGGAGTTTTGATGCCTAGGAATTGACCACGAAGGCCGTATACAAGTAGTCCCTAAACGGTGTTAATTGGCAGTTTAACACCAGTTTTTTTCCTTCTTTGTCTATTAAGTGACAAAATCCTGTGAGTGTTAGAATTAAGCACAAACTACCAATTGATCATATTTATTTATCAAAAAAAACAAAATTTCTATAATTACGTAATAAAAATATATTATCATAAAATGCCAAAATAGTGATATACACATTTCTAGCAGTAATAATCAATTTTGTACCAGGATTATATTTTGGGTTCCTATGTTTGGTTATTGGGTCACTACGGCCCATGAAATGTACAGGCATGGTGTGTATAATCTGTAGATGTGCCAGAGTAGGATTACGATTATCTGCTACATGCCCTATAACATCTATCATCTGCTGCGGCTTGAAGAAACCTGTCATCATAACAAAATATCAGAATAATATATCTTGTTTCTTTTTACCACATGCAAATGTGTACTTACATTGTTCTTGCATGAAAACTAAAAACTAAAATTGAAAATATTGAATTTTTAAAACCAGTTCATGCACTGGTTTTATTAAGACATAAAATAACATAAAATCCCATCAGTTATTACACTGTAACCATACATCATATAATTGTTACCTGACAATAAATAATACTGTGAAGCAGCACTTAAGCTATCTAAATACAGGAAAGCCAGTAAGTATTGCAGAATATATATCTTGTTTTCTTGTAAATTCAATATTTATGACTCACAAAAATAAATACTAATTGATATAAATGTATGCTGAACAAGAAATTTCTACCTGCTTGGTTTGGAGCAAAGGAAAAGATGACATCTTGTGTATCTAGAGGCTGTATCTTGCCATTTGGTGGATGTGCAATGAAATGTGCAATACGCCTGAACTGGTATGTAATAGGTAAAACATCTGAGCTGTTCTTTAATGTACACAGAATATCAGCATGTTCACCTACTGGTACCTCCCCGAAGTCATACTTGCATGCTGGAGATATATCTAGAAGTACTGGTAGAGCTGTACCTGTCATAGCCACCTCAACCACTCTGTCACCTAGATACATTATAAAACATTCATTAAAAGTTGTGTCTTCATGAAATTCAAATGAATTACAATGTCAAATATATGATATAGCATATTCAATCCCAACTGAAATTGTGAATTAAGACCACATTCATTTCATTGTAAGGTATGTTGAAAAACATTTTTCCAACCTTTACTTGATGACTAAACATTGAAAGTATAATAGAATTAACAATACTATAACAATACTAATGAGAAATGTTACCTGGGTTTTCATAGCCTTCACTTGATCCTATGATCTGAAGTTTCATAAACAGAGCAAAGTCTTTCCTAGGTGGGGGAACGATCTTGTTCTTAAAGCCAGATTTAGAGGCATTCCACCTGAAATACATACAAGTTAATTTAACTCCTTAAACACAATATTTATAATCTTAATGTGTGTTTAATCTAAATGTCTACCTTCAAATAAAAGAAATATTTTACAATTTTTTATAACTGTCTCCTCCTCTGAAATGTTATTATATATTCTGGTATTTGGTACTCTTAAACAAAATGTTGAGACATGTCTTTAAGTAAGTACATGTACATAATATATAATGTGTAAAAAAACAATACCTAGGACTAAATCTAAAGAAGACTGGTATTTTCTCATATGGCTGGAGAATACCCTGGTTTGGTATGGCAGTTACAAGAGATGTAAGCTCATTTGTGTCCCCTTGAACTTTGCCTGTGTCCCCTTGATCTGAAAGAGCTTTCAATGTACTCCTGGTTAAATCAATACCCTGCAATGGAAAAAAAATCATCATATTTAAGTTTAAGTGAAAGCTCTATATTTCTTTTTTTTTCATTCATTAATATTCACAAAAATGTTCACAAAGAAAACTACATTTATGTGTAGTTTTGAAAAAAAGTTCAACTACATATAATTAAAAATACTTTCAAAGTCCAGCTGAAAAACTGAAATGTAAGATGCCCACCACAATTATAGTAACAATTTTCTTTATCTATGCAGTTAAGCAAGAAATAATTTGAAATTTTATGTTTAAAAAAGCTACACTAAATATTATAATTATTATTATTATATACCACATTTCTATAGCACTCTTTTCATAAATAATAAATGTTCAAGAGTGCTTTACATAAATCCGATAAAACATAATCATATATATATATATAAGACATAATGTACAACATTAATTAAGTAAACCTATTAAACAATAATGATAATCTAAAACCAGTAACGGATGGTAAGAAATACAGACACATTTAGTTTAAAATCAAGGCTCAATTAAAATTAACACTGATAATATAGCAAAAGTAGTACATGTATGATGATTTATGAACTAACGTCCATAGAACTTTATGAAAATATGCATTTACTTACCATTTCCTGTGCTATGGCATCTTCATCTAATATTGCTACAAAGTTGACAGGTTCCGGACCATTGTTAAATAGCAGAGCACACTCAGTTTTGTCTGATCCATAGTAAGTATTTCCAAATGGTATACACCGAATAGGTTCCTCTGTTTCTAGTGAGAGTATTTGTAAAGCCTGCTCTACCAGATTAGCACGAATATGAAGGAGGCTAGTTTCTTTCCCCTCTAGTTTCACCCTAGATATTGAGAAGTATATAGTTAGTGTACAGAGACAAAACTTTTGTTAAAAATGCTGTGATAATTTGCTAAATTGTAAACATTGGATCTCATATCTGTTGCCAGATACCTTAATATGAAGTTTTAAGCAAGTTCCAAGAAATTATTATTAAGCCAACCTTGTTAAAGTTTGATAAAAAAAAATCATATAACAACAAATAAAAGATTCTTTTTATCACATAACTAAACACACTGACATTAATGAACAATGTTATATTATGCATGTGTAATAACAATAATTCTATCACTATCGGATTTTTTTCTATATAGACAAAGAAGGCCCGAAGCGTGGATTATTCTACAACAATGCACTCGCCGTTCTTATAAGCTCCCTGTGTATTTTCACATTGAGGGTGCCATTTTGTTTAGAAAATCTGATTAATAAAAAACATTTTTTGTCGAATTTTGTTGTGAAAGCTATCTAGAATGAAAGAAAGTAGTCTAACTAAGAAATTGAATCCGAACACCATTATCTTTAATTCAGTCGTTAACGCTGTACCAAGTTTAAAGAGTTGTTTACGTGACGTCACAATGTAGCGCCATTAACAGCATGTGCAAGACAATCAGATCAAGTACGCTATTTCAATGTCGCAAACGAGTTAAGTTTTACATTTATTTCACTTTTAATAAGTTGTATTTTGCTTGAAAAATTATAGAGTGAAATAAAATAAACAAACAATTTTAGTTTTACCAACGTTTTCAAAATTCGTTATTCTCAAAATGTTTCTACACACGGTAGATTTAACCACAGTTTTTTTTCAACCCACTGGGACAGCCTTTAAAGAACGTTTCTATGGGAAACTCTTAGGGGAAAACAAATTTAACCACCAAACATAAAGTCCAACTTTATAATAATATTTATAGTTTTTCTTGATGTGTTAGAATGGAAATAGATATTAATTCTTCGTTCATTATTGCATAATAATGCATGTTTTCGTTCAAATGCTTTGTAATTAATCACTCAGGCCTACCGGCCTTCGTGATTTTATTACTTCGCATTTGAACTCAAACTGTGCATTATTCTACAACAATGCACTCAGAATTGATATCTATTTCCTTAATATGTTATATGTAGTTATAGCTTACATGGAAAAACATATGACATGGTTTAATAAATCATAGTATAAATAAAAAGATATCAGAGCAATTTGATTATAATCTTCAGAATTAACATATCAATGTGAGCATAAACATTAACACTGTCTATTAATTGGCCTAATATCAAAGACCTATCATTAATATTTCAAAATTTACAGTCACATTTTATTCACATGAAAATTTCATTTCATTACAAATCAAATTTGAACTTACTTAACAACTTCTTCAATCTTTCCTGGATATTTGGTAACAAACTCCACCTGGGATAAAAAAGAATAAGAGTCATTTTATTTTCAAACTCATCATTTGACAGCGGAATATTTGACATAAATGTACATTATTAACAGATTATAGTACCTAAATGTGGACATAGTATAAAATACTTTACCAGGTGCCCGGTATATTAAATTACTTTTCATGTAACTAATATATACATGTAAAAACAAACTTACTTTTATCAACTGTACACTTTTTGGAGGGACTGAACCACTTGTTGGCATAATTGCAATAGGCTGATTGCCTCCATATTTGATCTTAAATTCTCCTGCCTTTGATCCATGGTTAATCAGTGATATTTCCCTTGCTATAGTTTTACTGTTAGCAACAACATTTCCAAAATCAACAGACTGGTCAACCTCAAGGACAGGCTTGGTAGGGTAACTGCAAAATATGATAAAGAATATATTAGAAGAACTACTGTTAAAGTTTTACAAATTTAATATAGCAAAGACCTCAAGGAAAATATCAATACTAAGGTTTTAAATGCTAAAGATAGGTAATTAATGAAAAGGGTATCTTCAACTTCCTTTAATATAGTTCAATACATTTTTCTCAGTAACCTTTCATTTTACTAACATTGTTTCATTTTTTTAAAAGAACTATTTCAAAAATTTATTAAGCTACTTATGTAAATTTCTTTTTACAAATGATTTAGCTAAAAAAAACTGTACTTACGCAGCAAGAGGTATCTCAACCACTTCGCCATCTACTGTAACAACAATTCTGTCTTTAAACTCTCCATCTTCAGTGCTTGTGTACTCAACTATTGCTGGCACAGATAAACCAGAGGCTACTGGCTTGTCAGGATTTTTAACTTTTAGCTTAAATTTCTACAAGAAACACAAAGTCATACATTTATTCACATGAACATGACTGAAATTACAAGCTACATGTATCCTTGTATAAATATCAAATTGTAATCTTCAAAATATTTAAAATGTATCCAAAACCAGCATGTGGTCAATGCTAAAAGCAGCGTTGCATCTTCATGGTATCTTGAATGCTTCTACCATGTTTGATTTTACTTGCAGTAATGACTATCATACATACTAAATTGTGAGCAATTCAGCTGGCCAGGTCATCGACTGTTTGATTTGCGCACTTTACTAATATTCATCAATATTTTTGACAATCCCCCATAATTCTACATGCAACACTGTAAAAGACTTTGATTTAAGTCACCATTTCCTAGGCTTCCTAATTAATCATTTTGATTTTAATATTCTTTGTGACCTTGATTTAACAACTTTTGCACTATTGATGTGAAAATTATCCCTTTGTGCTCATCCATAAAGACTTTATTAAAGGTAAGTAATATATAGTACTTATCATCAGGTTTTCTAAATCCAATACATTTTTTTGTTCATGACCCATTGAATCTTTTGAGATGTCCTTTACCAAATAAAAAGTTTTAGATATCAGCAAATTCTGGACATTAAAAATATAGCGCATAAAAATGATATTTAAAATCAGGGTAACCCTAAACAAGTTTACCGGCCATGCTTGTTTAATTGGAACTCCCCTTTCCCCACCTCCATTTTTAAAACTTTATTTATGTGTACCACCTAACCAGGACTCAAACGGTGTTTGGACTTTACACCTCCTGGATGTTTCACCCCTGGACGTTTCACCCTTAAAACCCTGGTCTTTTCACCTCCACTTTTTAAATTTGATAAATATATGAAATAAAAAATGAAGATGACAAAATGATAGTTGAATATTTAGAATAAAATATGAAACCATTTTTATTTTCTTATTATTTTTTATAAAACAGGAAATAAAATTATATGATGAAAATAAAAGTGTTTATTTTAATGTTACGTTATTGTATAGTGCATACATTGTAGATATAGTAATTGACTCTGAATGAAATTTAGTAAATCTGATCATTTTGTTTTTATCTGTTTTTCATACATTGATACATATTTGAATTTGGTAAATTTTATTTGAACAAGAATGTAATTTTTTAAATAAAATTTCTTAATTATAAATTTCAAAAAACAAATATTCTCTCAAATTTATATGATCAATTATCACTCAATATAATCCAATTAAGGTGTAACAACTAAGGTATGTCAAACAAATTTACTGATATAAATCCATACAGTATACAATATCATCTATAAAAAAAAGTAGCCGAAACGTCTAGGAGGTGTAAAGACCGAAGGTGAAACGTCTAGGAGATGTAAAGACCGAAGGTGAAACGTCCAGGAGGTGTAAAGACCAAACGTGAAACGTCCAGGAGGTGTAAAGTCCTGAAATCACTCAAACCCGGGACCCTTGATATACTCTACCAACTATATGTACGCTATCAGGCCTCATGGTTTTTTACAAATTTCTCTTGGATAATAAATGATAAATCAGTTTGATAGTGTGACAAAATAACTAGAAAAAGTAACCAAGATGCCAAATACAGCATAGTAACATAAGCTCTTGCACACTTGATAACTTTCGGAGTCTGCTAAACTAGATTCAATCCAATATTCCTTTAGGAAATTCCGAATACTCAGCAATAAATAATATAAAGTGTTGCCATTAATATTTGACAACATGTAAGTTAGTGCTCTACCTAAAGAAATGTGGATATATTGCATCAGTCCAGTTTTTCAACTAACCTTTGTTTTTGGAGCATAAAATCGAATGCTTTTGCTGTCTTTACTGATGTTGTAAACAGTAACATTCAACTGTTCTACAGTGTCTGGTACAGTGTCATAAAAATCAACGCTTGCAGGGCTAATTCGGATCCCCGCAACGTCTCTATCCATTTTTATTGTAAATTGGTGGATCAAAGTTTATTCAAAAGTCATGAGTATATTCCATTCGTTTTGTTTATATAATTTGAACAATTGTAAATTTCACATCTCATCCACCATATTGTTTGGCAAGTTGTTGCCCGGAGTCCAGCTAGCAACTAAAATACAACCGTGTAAACGTAAAATAAAAACTAGAAAAACACAAAGGAATAATATTTTTAAAAATATATTTAGATCGGACTTTATGCATAATAATCGTATTTTCTAAAACTATTTGACATAAAGTGAAATTTACCAACTTTAATGATTTAATGAATTACGAAAATATTGATCAGAAGTATAGCTGCTAGCTTTGTTTGGTGTTGCTATGATACAGACGCCATATTTGTGTACAGTCGAATAATAACCAAATAGAAAAAAACACACTTTATCACAACAAAATGGGTGTCGATTATTACAATTTGTTAAATTTAACGCGGTCTGCAACTGATGCGGATATCAAAAAGCAGTAAGTATATCATGATTAGTGCTTTGCGATAGAATTAAGACGTAAATTCTTTTCATTTTTACATTTTATCAAAATTTATCTAGAGACTAGACCAATATCATGTTTGCAATTTACACCATATGTAAAACATTATGTTCACAGCTTTCAATGCACATTGAAATATATTCTGTAACCTTTTACTCAGAGGAGATGTTAAGATTTGCTTTCTTTTAGTGTCATTGAAATGCTGAGTGTTCTAAACATTGAGTTTCAATTCACTACTGTATATTTGTGTTCAATGATAGATAATTGCAAATTATATAGTAGTAGAATGCACAGACACTTGGGGTTTGGAGCTCAAAACGCCTTTAAAATCCAAATAAAATGCATATTTGTCAATCCCAGCACCACAGGCACAAGTATTGGACCTGGGAAGAAAAAATATGACCAGATTGATAATAAAACCTGTGTTCATCTTAAAAGTTTCAAAAATCAAAAAAAAAAATGTAAATAATGACCCCCTTTAAAAATATACTTTAAGTTAAGAGAAGGCTGGAAACTCCAGATTCGAGCCTATGAGCAAAGGATTAATTTCCCGGGCCGTTGTGAAAACAATTGGCCAGACAATTTAAAAAAACCTTTATCACTATTTCACGTTTGTATTAAGCTTCAAAATGAGACCAACCCAAAGTCTCTTGCCCTACCTGTTCATGAAATATCTATCAGGAAACTTGCAAATTCGTGCTAAAAATCCTTGGTAGACAGAATTGCGGCACAACGATTCGGTACCGTCATAATCACCATTTATTTTATTCCATTTCCAATATTTTCTCTCAAGCCTTTGGTCGGTCAACACAGAAGATATAAATCTTCACGATGATGGTCAATTTTAAACTTATAAACGGTAATATAAACAACGCAACAGCCGAAATAAACATCAAGATTATCGCTGTTTTCCTCCATTGACAAAATCTTTCGATAAATTCAAACGTGCCAGACGACTATGAACGAAGCCATCCGATTATGTGGTTCCCAAACTTAAAAGCGCTGCGTATTTTGAACTCTTTTATGCCTTCTTTAATTTCAGTTACCGAAAATTATCTTTAAAATTCCATCCAGAGAAGTCCCCTGGTGACCAAGCAGCTGCTGACAAATTCAAACAAGTTGCAGAGGCATATGATGTTTTATCAGATCGTAAGTATTATTTATATATATAGTTACTATATTTGGATGTCGCTGCTGCTTGCCCGCGTGGGGTAAAACATTACAATACTGGAAGATGGAGTAAATAGAAGAAACGAAAAAGCTACTATAAGACCTTTTACCTGATGAAATAATAGCCTCACAAGATTTGATGGGTGTAATTTTTTAAAGTCCTCATTGCATGATGCTGTTTTTGATAATGTTGATATATACAATAACATAACAGTTAACTTGATTTCCAAGAAACTATCATTTTTCATTTTTTTATATATTTGTAATATTACAGCAAGAAAGCGGGCTGTATATGATCAGTTTGGTGAAGAGGGTTTGAAGAATGGAGTTCCTAGTGGTCAGGTAGAAACAGGAGCATGGACTCAAGGATATACTTTCCATGGAAATGCTGACAAAGTTTTCCGGGATTTCTTTGGAGGAGATAATCCATTCCAAGGTAACTTAAGAATGTGTAGTGTTTTAAGGGAAAGCATTAGGTTCCTAACAAAGAAGATTTATGCTGTTTATGTTGACAGTCTCTGGCAAAAACAACTGAATGCTAATTGCTGAAATATTTGTTGTACCTTTGTTTTATTTAAAGTTATAATTCACACAAAAACTAAACTAAATACTATGCAATCAAACGAAAATGGTGACATTTCTTAAAAGGAAAATAAACATCATTTTTGCATAATTAAAGTAGCTTTATACATGTCAATCATATTCCTATTTATTAAAATTATATTGTTACTTTGTTAAACTTTTATATAATATATATGATTTCTTTTCCAGAATTTTATGACAGAGTTGATGGAGATATGAGTATGTCATTTGGAGGTCTAGTTGGGCGTGGCAGAAAGAAGCAGGATCCACCTATTGAACGTGACCTCTACCTTTCCCTTGAAGAAGTGTTCCATGGCTGTACAAAGAAAATGAAAATATCAAGAAGAGTAAGTTACAAATAGTTTATTATTTTGATAATTCTTTTCTGAGATTTTATTGAGGCATATTTAAGTGGATGGTTAAGCAGACTTCTGTGTCAAAGAGTTTGGTTTTTGCACAACTTTATGCAGAAACGAGTTTCATCTTCTCATAGAAAAGTGTAAAGGTGTTCAAAATTTCATGTTCAAGTTGAAGGTTGTCTTTTTAAGTTGGAACAAACAAGATATTTAGACATAGTAGATGTTTTTTCTTTCAGTAAATCTCTTAAGATTTGTAACCTTTAGATACATGATTTCCTTTTCTTCTTTATTTCTTTTTAGTGTTTATAATTATGAAATGATTTAGAGGCCATTATAAATGTGTGCCTAGTATGACGAAACTGTTTTATCAATTTTCATCCTCATTGATTGTGGTCTTAAATATGATAAAATCTGTTTTACGCTATCTTTATTTGAATATTTATTCATGTTATAGGTAATGAATGAAGATGGTCATACATCAAGCATTAGAGATAAGATTTTAACAATCACTGTGAAGAAAGGATGGAAACCAAATACAAGAATCACATTCCCAGAGGAAGGGGATCAAGGTCCAAATAATGTACCAGGTACCTTCATGCAGTCTTATCTTTTATACTGTTAAATTATATATTTAAGAAATTCTGATTTCATGCAGTTTACACACAGAAATTTCACCATGTGATGATGTCACTGTTGCATATGAGATCAAGTTGTCATGTATTACATTGTGTCTATAAATGAAGTTATGCTATGTTTTGCGAATTAAGTATCAAGCAGCGAGATAAATCAAATATACATTAAAAATATGTTCCGATACCAGATTAACAATTTTTTGTTGTACACTGTATTTTGCAGCTGACATTGTGTTTATTGTAAAAGACAAACAGCATCAGAGATTCAGACGCGAGGGTGTCAACCTTATACACACAGCAAAAGTACCACTTGGTAAAGCCCTGACAGGTTGTACAGTAGATATCCTAACATTGGATGAGAGAATGCTTCATATACCTATCAATGATATCATCAAGTAAGTATACGGCTATAATAAAATATATCAGTTTATATTTCAGCAATATTGCATGATAAATAGCATATTACTATTTTACAAATGCATTGGTTCCAACATACTTCAGGCTTAAACACTTGTGCTTCATAAGTTCATACCATGGTGAACCTTTTTTTGAATATTTAACTATCATACCATTGATAAGACTTTATGGTAACATGGTCTTTAAAAAATTTTTACCAGTTGTGCTGCCATGGTCAGTCATTACATTGTTGTTTTACTCTTGTTATCGATGAGCAATCATTTTATGAAAGGTAAAGATCTAAGAACAAGTTATGTGTATCATTTCAGACCTGGTTACAGAAAGTGTGTACCAAAAGAAGGAATGCCTCTATCTGCTGATCCTACACAGAAAGGAGATTTGATCATTGAATTTGACATTGAATTCCCTGCCACTTTAACACCAGAAAAGAAAGATCTGGTCAAGGCAGCCCTTCTTCATTAGAGACAATATTTGTTATAAAGAATATCTGTGATAGAGTGCATGATTTTATGTTTTATGAGTAACTGACTATTTTATATGTCTTATTGATGTCCAATGTATATATGTGTTTGTAGAAAAAATGAAATACAATGTATTTAACCAATTCTCAAATTTTAATAACAAATACTGAGAAAAATATTTTTTAAAAAAAACTTGTATGGGAAAAGAAATATCTTATTGGCATTTAATTGTTAACAGCTTTTGCTGAACTACTTTGCATCTTAATTTTACTGATTGTCAATATGTCCCAAATGTATAAATAAAAAAAAAGAATCTTAATTTGTTTCTTAGATTATTTCATTATTTGTTGTCGGATATAAAATCTAAGATAGATCAGGTATATACGTACCTGGATAGATTGAAAATAAAACTTTTACAAAATGAATTGAATACATGTCTTTAATGTCCGTACAATATAAATGTTTGTGTAATGGTTGCATTAACTATTCTTAATCTAAAACTTTTTCCCCTGAAGGAAATTGATGATAAACCTCTTAGTCTTAGTATGTACATAAAAAACAAAATACAACAAAAAATTAATTTTGGATTTTTTATTGATCTTTTTAAAAATTTCAATGAAAGAAATATGAAATTGCAATTTTGGATAGAGAATCCACAAGGAGTCTATCCTATTAACAAAAAGGCATCATTATTCTGAAATGTTACACAAATTCATGACCAGAGAGGCATTGACTTTCTTTCTTCAAGCAATTGTGATTAAAACTAAAACCACATTTGAGCCACGTCATGACACAACCAACACAATGGGTTTGCGACCAGCATGGATCCAGACCAGCCTGCGCATCCGCGCAGTCTGATCAGGATCTATGCTGTTCCATATCAGTTTCTCTACTTGTAAAAGAGTTGGTAAGCGAACATGCATGGATCCTGATCAGACTGCGCGGATGCGCAGACTGGTCTGGATCCATGCTGGTCGCAAACGCACTATGTTGGTTTTGTCGTGACACGGCTCATTTAATGAATAACTGTAACTGTTAGCAAGATTTTAGATAATATAATAGATATACACTGTATTATCATAATATTTCAACAATTACAGTTAACAATGTAGAAACAATTTACATATCATACAGTATCTACATGTATCAGAAATATGTAAAATACATCACAATCTGGCTCATCCTTCACCATTATCTGTTTCTTTCGTAATACAATAAAAAAAACTCTGATAAAGGAATTCTTTAGAATAATAAAAGAAGGTATCCCAATGGCAAAAAAGCAGACTGTTTTCGAAGCAAAGAAGTCTTAATATGAATATGTTAAAGTGATATTTTGATTTCTTTAAAACATTTTATGGATTTGAAGAGATATTTAGAAATGAATCTGGTAGATTTTCTTTTATATTCTGGAGACATGCTACATAAATCATTCAACATTCATTGTTAACTTTATAGAACAAAAGCAACAATATAAAACTTTAAAAAATTAAAGTGATGTGACTAAAGATTTGTAATATCAGCAAATCCAAAAAAAGTTGTTAGAGACACACTGACCTTGAACATTGAGATACTTTCACATAATGGATTGGTGAATGTATATTTCTAAACCTTTTAAGAACATAAGCAGTATGAACAAGTATAACAAAGATTGCGACACAGTGAAACAAATTCAAATACCCGCAAATGCTTGGGGGAAAGTGAAATGCACACAGTTATGTCAATAATAAAACGTTTATTTGAGTTTCACATCTTGTATTTCAATTAAAAAGTTGTTACACAAATTATTGCTATTGCATGTCAGTTTTGTCACTATAACAAATGTTTGTACGTATTATGAAGAATCCGAAATAATACATTTACAATGAGCTAATGATCATATTGTTATAGTAGAAAACATTTCAACAATGTCAATTTCACATATCCTGTTACACAGAGATATTTCTTGATCCATCACACAACTATAAATCCCTTCTATATTATTACGTAATGCAATAATGTCTCAGCTTCAGATAAAATCTAACTAGAATCAACACTCATAAAAAATGATTCATTGATACAATGACTAACCAAACAAATTTATAGATGAAAACAACTTTGAATGTACACTATCGAATATCTAAAAGTACTGTTTAAAATACATTTTATTTTCTCTACTTACATTTTTTTAATATCATCAATGGCATAATAATTCAGAGTTCTGCAAACTAATGTTATAGTTGGGCAAAGAAAAAAATGTTATGCAGTCAGCTTGTTTGAATAAACAGTTTCTTTGGTAAATTATGAAAAGTATCAGGGGAGAGAACTACAGTCACATGCATGTAATAATCATGTTTTTCAGTATAACAGTTCCTGTAGGAATCTTCCCATTTATCCTCATTTATTTTGCTGGAAAGATGTTTCCCTTTTATCCTGTCCTTTTATCTTACTGAAATCTCAATTCCATGATTTATTCATACTCCTAAATAATTAAACATGATTTAAAGATTATTGTATAAACAGTAAGCTTTCCCATTGTCACTTTTTCTTATGAATATCACAATATTGTGGAAATGTTTCACATGAACCATATAAAACACATGTCTAGTCAAAATATCTGATGTATAAAAACACATTCACACAGAGATCCACTATGTAGAGTGCATAGGATTTCATGATTCATCGTCTTCTTCAAACTTTGGGTTCACAATGTACACATAATAAAAACAGCTACTTCTGAAAACATAAAAAGATAAAAATAACCAAAAATAAATCACAACTTACAGGAGTTCATTAAAATCAATATATCAATGACTTTCACTTAAAATAATGATATCATTACTATCTTTTTTTCATTATTGATAAATGAATAACAGATCATGATTCTTTTTAATTAACTGAAATGAATATGACTTTTGTCAAATGTGTTTAAAAGAAAACATTCATTCTTCTTTGGAAGATCATCATACAAGTATTAAGCACAATCAAAATGTCAACCATCATGGTTTTTTGTTTCTTTGTTTTTTAACTTAAATAATCATTAAAGAATATAAAGCTCAAACTTAACACAAGTGTTTCCCATCTAGCTTAAAATGGAGAACTATGGGCATACAAATGAGGTTATGAACTAACCTTCCTCATTTTAGTGAAACAACATAATATAATACTGTCAAAGTAAATTTCAGGTTTACAATAGAAATATTTTTTGAATCATGACAATGAACATACCAATAAATAATAAGATAAGTGATTGGTGTCAAATATTAAAGCCTTCTTTTCGCATGCATGCTAAATGAGCGTCTATCAAATCTTTGCAATTTTCTTGACCTTTCTCAGCAATACTGAAAATGAAAGAGAAAATAGAAAAACACTTTAGTTGATGCAAAAAAATGTTACAATAAAGTATAAGACTTAGTGTCATATCATCATTATGATCATACATGCTATAACATCCCAGATATTAAGACTCTCCTACAAATCAGGGGACTGTCAAGAATGTGTCCAAGAGGTGAACTGTTGATAAAAGTTCCAGCAAAAATAGAAATCTGAAATAAACTCCTTTGCAGCTATCTCTAGACCATATAGCTACATGTATAACAGGAAATAATGACAATAATTCTATGTGGACCATTCCAACAAACAATTATCAGCAATGATTTGGATCTGACAATTAAAAGATTGATTACCCGCTGTGACTTGCTGGGTGAAAGTGTCCAGAACTGTAAAAAAACAACTAGCCAGCATAAATTGAATCCGCCGTCTGATAATCTCAAATAGAGAAACAACACTGACTAAATTCATTTCTTAATGAGGGTACATCCACCCCCAGGGGCACAAAAAACAGCTTTTGCTGTCAAGTACGGATCCCGTACATGTCACCAGTCATGCCTAAAGGGTTAATTTCTAAGCACAAAGTGGTGATAATTTACCTTGCTAAAGAAAGTCATATGGCTGCCAATGAGAACCGTATGTACAGTTTACCAAGACAATATTATATGAAAAGGAGGTAGTCCTGAAAACGGCTGTTTTCTAGCAAAGGGTTTTCGAGGGTTTTCTGTTTTCCTGCCTTTCAGTTTCAGGCTGTCATTCTCAGTACTATGGTCTAACCCTAGCACACTTTCCTCATCTTCCCTGTCTACTGTGTAGGGCCACTCTACTCAACATTTGCAGTGGAGTGAGCTCTAAGGTTCGGATAGAAGCTTACTCCCCATTATTCTGTCATGAAATGCACACAAGTTGCACTAACTCAGCTCAAATCAAGTTATTCTATTACTGTGTGTGTATATATATGGGCAAAATCACTACTTCTCAATAAAGTTTCTTTACAAAAAAATAATAGGTATAAAATTATGGCATAATTTCAAAGGAAGTGGCTAGCCGTACGACTAGCCCGGACACACTGTATTGGCTAGCCGTACTGCACTTTTCAAAATTATATGGAAGTCGAAAATGCATTTGTTATTTTGTGTTTTTAATCAAGTCTCCACATTTGTCCTAGTGTGTTCACTTACGGATTTATATTACATATAGAAATCCGTGGTTCACTTTAGTTAAGATGCTTTGCATTTTGTAAAAAAAAATGAATGAAAAAAAAAATATCAAAGTTTTGTAAACTATTTCAATTGATGTTATTTAACTGCAACCAAACCGGTACAAGTCAACCCGGCCCAAAGTCAACCTGGCCGCAAGTCAGCCCGGCCCCAAATTGGTCAACCCGGCCCCAAACGAATGTTATTTCTGGTCAACCCGGCCCCATTTTTTTATTATTTATTTTGCTTTAAAATATAAACACTTATCAAGAAATGAAATAAAAATTAACAACAAAAACAACAACAAAAGTTAACGCTGATATCTTTTGTTATTTATTTTATATAAAAACTATCAATATTAACAAACAAGCAACACATGCATAGTTTACTGTTTTTACCGTCGCGAAAATAGGTTACGTCTGTCTTCTACCTTAACCTCTCTACGATAGAAGAAAAACAAATTATTATCGCATTACCACTCACGAAACCATCTTTAATTTACATCGAATAAAGACATGAAAGATACTACCAACTTATTTAAAGGATTTGTTTTCACAGCTATACCTTTTTAAACTGTTTGATTATCACATCTGAAATAATGTTGATGTACATATAATTGTTGATGTTATATAATTATTCATTATCACTATTGTGTATTAAACTATTAAAGTCTTAATCGACACAATTAAATTTACTGACACTTTTATGCCAGTTCAAGTTTTTTTTACTATTGTTCTATAGTTAATAATATTCAATCAATAATAAATCATTTTTATTACATCATGCAACAAAATGACCTGAATAGTTTTCTTTGAAAATATATATTTTGGGGCCAGAATGACCGATTTTGGGGCCGCACTGACCAATTTTGGGGCCGCATTGACCAAATAAAAATACTGTAGGGCCGGATTGACCAATTTTGGGGCCAGGTTGACCAATTTTGAGGCTGGGTTGACTTGGGGCCGGGTTAACTTGGGGCCGGGTTGACTGTAATTCCAACCAAACGCTATTTTTTCCTCGACGTCTTGAGATGACAAAAATATATTCTGTTTACTGTATTCATATACTTTCTTTACTGTAGCCAACAAGGCGACCATTTAACTATTTGATTATTTCAGGAAAAATATTATTAGAGTGTTCTAAAAGCTGGTACCCAGATTACATACCACTCATCTCTGGCTTTTCTTGTTTCTGGACAAGCACAACAAGGTTTCAGCTTTTTCTTCTCTCCGCCTGCTGGTGCGGCAGGACTTTCAGCTTTCTCTGGGGTTGTTGAGGAGGACTGACCCATATTATCGGCATAAACTTCAACTAAAACCTTTAAATTGCATAAGACAGTAAGTCACCTTGTATATTTTTAATCACTGGCTTTAAACGCTTATTGAAATTAAATGATTTTAAAGCTTTCGTGACACCCAGATCAAACCGGAGACAGCATGAGTTTTCCGTTGCTGGTTTCCCAGTTTAAGATATGTCGCTAATCATATATCACCACACAGCCAGACGCAAGACCAAAAGTAAACAAAATGGCAGAAAGCGAAAAAGATCAGGTTAGTGTAGTATTTAATTAAATTAACAAGCTTATAGGTTGATGATTCCTTATTTATTGGATCATGGATCCTTGCTTAGTTTTCTGTCATAAAATGTTCTATGTCTTTTAACCGACCCCCTTTTAACCACAGGGACCCAGCACAGTGTTGGGATAGTGTAAAAAAAGTAATTCTAGAAAAAAATATGTACTGTACTGTATATATAATATATAGACAAGGGGTTGAACTTGCCAAATCGGCCGAATGTCACCAGTCCAGTATAAGTAAAAATTGCAAAGTCATTTTTACGTAAATCATATAAAGATATATATCAAATTGCAGCTAAATGACATCAACCTCTTTTCATGGACACTAGTTTCAATTTCACAGTTATCTTTCTTTTCCAAATTTACGTCTAGAAATGTTGCATTTGTTTTTGAGTAGTTATAAGTAAATTTAATAGTGATAGTTGTTAATTTCATTAAAAAATGTAATAAGCTCCTCTTCACTGTGGTCCCAAATGAAAAAAAATATCATCAAGAAATCACAGCCATATTGAGGGTTTCCTTTCACATGTATTTAAAAAGTCCATTTCAAATTTTCCCATAAATAATGAAGCATAAGATGGTGCCATTTTAGTTCCCATAGCTGTTCCTAAATTTTGTATATAGTTATCATCACCAAACTGGAAGTTGTTTTTTGTAAGCATTTTTTCAATAAGATGTAAAATGTCTTTAACTGAATGTTGTTGTCCTGTTCTCTGATTAAGGTAATACATGCTTTGATTCCATCATTATGCGGTATATAATTTATTACTTAAAAAGATGATATATCCATTGTTACTAAGAATGATTCTGTAGAAATATTTGTAATATTTTGTAGCTTTCTGATGAAATCTGTAGTGTCCTTAACATATGAGGCCATGTTAGAATTCAGTATAATATCGACATACGATAATATGTTTTCAGTTTATGAACCCAATCCAGATACTATTGGTCTTACAGGGTAACCGAGTGGTAGATCAGGATTGAATGTTTTGTGGATTTTAGGTAAAATATAAAAAGCTGGAACTCAATAATCACTATCAGGAACCAAAAATTCTTTAATGAGTAACTTACATTATCCATTTGATGAATTTCCTCATAGATTGCTTTTTTAAATAGTTCAGTTGGATTATTTTCAAGTTTCTAATGATATTGGTCGTTTTCAAGTTGCCTATTAGTCAGTACGGTTCATAACAACAATAACCGAACTTTTATCAGCTTTTTTTATAATGATATTTTCATCTTTTTGTAGGCTTTGCAAGGCTTTTAACTCTTCTGGTGATAAATTTGTTTTATAACTATTGTGTTTACTGTTTGACAGAATTTCATTTGTTATTGCTTCAATATAAAAATCAAGATTGGAATCTCTGCCAGAAGGGGGAATAAAAGTAGAGTTGTTTTTCTTCTTACTGTTAATGTCATAATTATTGGTACTATTGTTTTCATTTCCCTCACTATTTTCCTCTTTTGCTGCAAAATATTCATTCAATCTGAGTTTTCTTGTAAATTCAAAAACATCTTGTTTAAGTTGAATTCTATTATGGGGTTTTGGTGTTGGGCAGAATTTTAAACCTTTACCAAGTAATCGATATTCAGTGTTATTGAGCTGTTTATTAGAAAGATTTATTACAGTGTTCTTACCCCTTTCTATGTCTTTCTTTATTTTCTTGTTTTTCTTCCATTTTCTCTTGTTTGTGATTCGAATGAATCGTCTGTTCTTTTTAGATTCTGTAGGCATTTGATCAGTTCCTGAATAGTTTTCTCTAGGTGTAATGTGTTTTTTCCATTCTGGTGTTGTATGTTGCTCTCTTGTGGTACATGAATTTTCTTGTATTGTTGTTTCCCCATTGTCACGGCTTCGCTGTATTTCATCTTCATGCTGCCTGGGGATATCTCGTTTTTTGAAACATTTGATGGCATTGATTTTGGCTTTGCATTTTTGTTATTTGTTTGTGCCAATGGTTTAATGTTGTCTCTATCATTTACCTCTTCTTTGGCATTTTTATTTGAATGTTCATAATAATTATTTGTTCTTTGCTCTCTTTTTTGGTTTTTGTTTTGATTCTTGGAAATTTGTCTTTTTCTTTTCTCATCATTGCCATTTGATGTAGAAATTTGTGCAGATTCTTCAATAATGTAACAGTCTCTTTTGTCAGTCAGCTGCTTAATTTTCTTATTTTGATTTGTAACAATAGTGTTATTCTTTAATTCTGTTTTGTTGAATATTTCTTGCGAAATTCTATTCATTTCACCATTGTTGTTTAGTTAAGATCTAAGTTCATTTTCAATAGCAAAAATACTATATTCTATCCGAAATATCGGTTTGTTGTTCACAAACGGTAAAAGTGGGGACATTTATGTTATTGTCAACGTCTAGTGATGTCATTTAGCTGCAATTTGATATATAGCTTTATATGATTTACGTAAAAATGACTTTGCAATTTTGACTTATACTGGACTGGTGACATTCGGCCGATTTGGCGAGTTCAACCCCTTGTCTATATATTATATATACAGTACAGTACATATTTTTTCTAGAATTACTTTTTTTACACTATCCCAACACTGTGCTGGGTCCCTGTGGAAGTGAACCTAGCCCAACAAATTGTGCGCTTTAGGGCTTTTTTTATAGACGATGGTCGCCCTTCGCCCTTGTAAAGACAGACATCTATGAAATATCAGATTATAAAATCAGTCTGTCTTGCTGTCGAAATATTGAGACTAGAAGTGAACCTTGTTTATGCCAAAATTATTCTGATACTTGTGATATACTAAAATATACCTGAAATTTGATAAAAATAAATTAAAAAAACTTAAAGGGGTTTTCACTTTGTCTCAGTACTTTAAGTTTGTATATCTTAATTGAAAGTTTATTTAGCTTTTTTGCTGGATTGGATCATCTCACATCTCATATTTATGTCTTATTATCTGATTAAATTTTGCTTTTGCTAAATATTTACAGTAATACAAAACTTTTGGAGAAGACCTTTTTTATATGACAATGACAATAGATTTTATTCAGCATTAAACATTGTACAAATGTTTATAGCAGAACTGATGAACAAATCAAATACACATCCCATATATGTGGTTGCTGTCAGAAAACAATTTTGATAGTCCAATAAACAACTGATTAGACTGTTGATGCTAAAGTGCAGTGTTTATACAACTGATTTAATAGTGATGTCAAACTGTTAGTTGATGGTCTCGGTGTTTATACAACTAATTAATTAGGTAACAAGATTACTGTTAACACCACAATTACTGTAGTTTGTTTAATGGCTACTGTTTAATGAATTGATGAAGAAATAATTTAAAAGAATGATTTTATACACTTATTTAAGTTAATGTTTATTTTTATTTTTTTAAAAACTGATACATTATGCAGTTCCATTTATTACAAGTTTTAAGTGAAAGCTCCAAAGAAAGGTTAGAATTCATATTTAACGTCCTTGCATGTCTTAAATTTTCTGGGGAAATGAAGACACAAGTTTTAAAATGTGAACCCCAAAAATTGCAGTAGAAGCCATCATTTGATATTCAAAAACAGACTAGCATTTAATGCCCTTGCATGTATTTAAGTCTGAAAATTTCTAGGAAATTGTAGAAACATGAATAATTTAAATTGTGTATGAATAAATGCATCAGAAACCTTCAGTAAATTTGTATATTTTGCATATTAAACTGCTGAAGGTATTCAGTTGAAACTGTACATATGGTCATTCAAACTATTACCCATAACTCTTCTTGCATAGATTTTTCTTACATTATTTATATCTTTTAGTTACATGTACATCTGTTATTGTCAACTAGTGAGTTTGTTGGAGATTTTTGCATGTTGTAAGTTAACTAAGACTAATAACTTAAGCATGGACTTCATTAATATAATAATTGTTTGCATCTCAAAATATAGAAGTTGACTGCTTTAGCCAAACACAGAGATTATATTAATCTGTCTGACAGCTAATGTTTTGATGTATTTTAAGTTTGATGAGGAAGATAATGAAGAGGATGTACAACCTGAGAAGAGAACAAAGAAGATATTTTCTAAAGAATGTAAATTTACTTTTTTGTTGCTCTATAAATATCTTATGTAGCATTGATTTTTTAATCATATACACTGAGAGCTCACAATAAGTGAAAAGCATGTCTATAAATATCAAAGTTGAAGGACATAAAATCTTATAGATTCTAGAGAGAGTTGTTGCATACTTCTTAGAAAGATTGGCATCATATTAGAGCATCATATTACCTTTACAACATTGTATTCCATTAGAAATTGTAGAAATTAAAATTAATGTTCTTTAATCAGAATCTAACATAGATTCTTTGTTTTGTTTAATGCACTTGTATTTTTTTTGATTATAGTTTATTTGTATTTTTTTTATATGTTCAGTGCATTGCACAATAAATTTGCATATTTTAAAGCTACAAAACCTTTATTTTTAAATTTTGATATTTTTAATACAGTTTTATGATTAACTTCGATATTTCTTGATGAATTTGTATATTTCTTACTTGCAGTACGTTGTATGATGTATGGGTTTGGAGATGATCAAAATCCGTATACAGAATCTGTAGATCTGATTGAAGATTTGGTCATTGAATACATTACAGAAATGGTAGGTGACATTATTATTGATAACTTGACCTATTATTGTGGCATAGGTTCAGTTAAAAGAAAACATTCTTAAATGGGTAAATCCTAGCAAGCAATGACAACAACAACCAGTAGTTGAAAGTTGTAAACTCTTATGAGTTTGTTCATCAGAGATTTTAAATATACAATGCAACAATCCCTCATGCCCTCTAGCATTGCATTAACCCTTTCACTGCCAGAGGGTTATTGTTTTATTGATCACCTATTTGCCAGAGGGTTTTCTAAAAAAATACTATATTATTAATTAATATAATTATTATTATTATTTGTTATTAGTATTATAATAATTATATATGTTTCCAAATATGCTAGTATAATAATAATTATTGTTGATGGTATAATTTTCTTTATATTTCTTATTATTTTTATTATTATTATAAATTAATTATTATTATTATGATTATTATAGAAATGGCTAAAGCCGTCCATATGGCAAATACGCCGAAAATAACAGGGACGGCTTAAGCCGTTCCTATGGCAGTGAAAGGGTTAAGCTTTATTTGAATCTCAACAAAAGTATTGAAATCAATTACCTAAAGGACCAATTTTTAGGTCCCACCTGAGTATCCCTGTTTATTTATGAGGGGGTTAAGGTTATCCAGATCATACCTTACATAATTTGTATGTATGTATAAAGGAGCAGAGAAATTCAGAGATGACGTTAGAGGTTTGACAGGTGGCACACTGTCACAGTACTTTTAACTTTGTTATGCTATATTTATTACAGAGACTTGATGAATGTGTTTCATTAAATTTCAGACAAAGCGAGCACTAGAAGTTGGCAGACCAGGAAGGATATCAGTTGAAGACATTATTTTCCTGATTAGAAAAGATCCAAAAAAGTATTCTAGAGTTAGAGAGCTGTTGACAATGAGTGAAGAGTTGAGAAAAGCTAGAAAAGCGTTTGATGAAATTAAATATGCAACAACTAAATGATAAAGTAATTTTGGATACTGAGACTATTCATTAGTATTGGTTGGGAACAAGACATGAGAAAAGATAGAGTGGATATGTGTCATGATGTTTGTGAAACTGAAATTATTGTGTGATGTAGATGATCTGTGTCATCAAAAATTATAAATTTAAAGATTTGGACAGAAAAAAATGAAGACTTTAACTAAGCTGGCCATCTTTGTTTGCACAATTTTAAAAATTAGACAAAAAAATATTTTTGTCATCTTTCATTTTCTAGTAGCTCTTGTAACTCCAATTTCAGATTCTATGAATTTATCTCTTTTGTTGTAAATGTTCATTAAATCCAAGTATTGAATATAAGCTATACAATAAAAAGCAGTATTGTACACTGTTATGAACATATAATATTGTTAGTTAACGTCAAATTTGGATGGGAAGCTAAAATTGAAGATGTGTATAAAATTTTAGCCTTAGTTAAGAAAAATGACTTGAAATGTGGATACTAAAATAAACTGTACCTAAATCATCTGTCTTAAAGAGTTGTAAAAAAAGGTTTTTATATTTTTTAGCTCACCTGTCACAAAGTGACAAGCTGAGCTTTTGTGATCGCTTTTCGTCTGTCGTCTGTTCGTAAACTTTTACTTTAAACTACATCTCCTAATAAACTGCAAAGCCAATTTCATCCAAATTTCACTGGAAGTTCCTTTGGTAGTCAACTTTAAAAATTGTTCAAAGAATTTAATTCCAAGCATTTTTCTGGGCAACAGAAAGAAAAAAAAACTTAATATCTTCATTTAGAAAACAGAAAGAGCTAGAGCTTAAATATTTGGCATGAAACATCATCTAGTCAGTGTCTACCAAGTTTGTTCAAATAAATGCCTTGGTGTCAAAATTGGCCCCGCCCCGGGGTGGGGGGAGGGGGTCATTGATTTTCCTTATTTGTATATATAGTAAAAACTTTAAAAAAATTCTTATAAAAAACCCTAAGAGCTAGAGCTAAGATATTTAGCATGAAACGTCTTCTAATGGGTGTCTACTATTTTTGTTCAAATAAGGGCCCTGGGGTTAAAATTGGCCCCTGCGGGGGGGGGGGGGGTCATTGATTTTCCTTACATGTATATAGTAAAATCTTCTGTTAAAAAACCCAAAGGGCTAGAGTTTAGATATTAAGCATGAATTATCTTCTAGTGAATATCTACCAAGTTTATTCAAATAAAAGCCCTGGGGACAAAATTTGCCCCTCCCAGAGGTGAGTCATTGTTTTTCTCTATATGTGTATAGTAAAAACTTTAAAAAATCTTCTTACAGCTAGAGCTTAAATATTGATCATTAAACATCTTCAAATGGTAGTCTACCAAGTTTGTTCAAGGGTTAAAATTGGCCCCACCCCAGAGGGGCTATATACAGGTGAGCGATTTCAGGGCCATCATGGCCCTCTTGTTTTGTATTCTAGATGTTGCATGGGTATTATCAGACGCATTGAAAAACTGGAAATATGAGGGCTGATCATTAATCAAAAAGTTTGTTGACTGTGGCTGTAATGTTCACATAGAACATTGTGTGGCACAATATTGAATGCAACTCCATGTGAATATAAATTTGTTGACTTTACATTGTATTGTACCTGTATGTAATAATGAATAGATGTTGATTTTGTAAATGTTAGTCTGTAAGTAATAAAGTTTTTCTATAAAACTATTTATGATAATTGAATCATGTTTCACTATAAGATACCTGCTGGGACCAAAAATGATTAGTCATTGTAGAGCCAAGCTACCAAGCACATCCTTGCAGTCCTTCTAACTATGTGTGTACTGTTTATAGCTGAATTTTATAGAAATCACTTGAGCTTTAAATGGACTAAGTTGCAAACATTTAGGGTTAAAGTCCCTTTACCTTTAAAATTGTATGGTCTTAAATGACAAACCTGATGCTAAAATGAAGAATTATCAATATGTTACAAAAATATCTCACTAAAATATAGCCAAATTTAATAGTTCTTGTAAATAAAGGGAGGTTATAAAAAATATATTTTTGATAAAATCTTGGCTAAATTTTCAATAAAAATAATTTTTATGTGTGAGTATTATTTTTAAAACTTATTTATAATGTATACAAAAATTTGATGTAGAAATGTTACAAATACTGGGATGTTTAAAAATCACGTTGGAAGGAAACACATAAACATGCATCTAATTCTAGTTAACTGCATGTGTCCTTAATTTCAACAAATAGAATCTTTAATAATTTGAATAATTTGTATAGTAATACTATTTTGTAAGTAACGAATTAGAGATATTTAATATATCTGTCAAACACTGACATGAAAAATAATTATTTGACTTTGTTGAAAAGCTTTGTTTAAATTCACCAGACTGGATTAAACACTTGATAACTTTGTATTAGAATTATAGTGCAGTAGAGGAGATAAAATATTAATAGAGGAACAAATTTTTTTAAAGGCCCATTTTGCCCCAGAAATTATTTTAGTTTTATTTTTTTAATAGGTTGTCATTTTGAATGTACTTTTATAATGTCCAAAAGATGACCAATGACAACTGACCAATTACCTGATCCATGTTTTGCTTCTGTTGCTATTTTGCAATTAGAATAGTTATAGCGATTTACTATTTTGAATAAATTAATAAAGTCAAAATACTACTTTGGTTAAATTTTGCTGCTTTTATGACAAATAATTTCACATTTAGCGTAACAAGCATCTAACTTGCTTTTATAAATCATTATTTAATTGTTAAAAAACTCATGGTTGCAGTCTTTAAAGAAGCAAAAATGTATTCTTTTCTGGGGAATAATGTGCCTTTTAATGAATATTAACCAAGACTTAGTTTATTTGTACTTACACATGAAGATGGTGTTAAGTTAAGGTCACACTTATAATACAGTATATTATTTACAACACTGAAATGTATGGTGACATGGTCTAAGGTCAGCTTGCCCAGGAAAATTACACATAAAACAGACAAATATCTGCTGGTATTAAATTAGATTTATTAATTTAACAAATATTTTATAACCTATCTTATAAAGGAAGAAAAAAAATTAGCAGTTACCTATTCTCGGCTAAAGAATGAATTTCTTAGGAAGTAAAATGGTCAGCAAAAATAACGCAAGGTCCATCAAATATATGCTGCTATAATCCACGGAAAGACACCCAGGTCTTCATCCATCCGCCAGAAAAACTGGAAAGTCGCCATATGACCTTATACCACAGGCGCTAGTCACAAAATCAAATATTTTACATAATCGGCCTATTTAATATCTCTCTTATTATAGTATATAGCCCATTTAAAACTTTGTTTCAAGCACCTGTACCTTATACTGTGTTACTTTAATCACCTGTGCCTTATACTGTGTTACTTTAAGCACCTGTGCCTTATACTGTGTTACTTTAACCCATTGCTTCATGAGCATTTTGTGAAAAATGGCTGTTTTCATTGAAAAGTCTCCCGTTACAAGTTCAAATTGCTATAATACTATAAAAACTGCTTCAACACTAATCAAACTTGGCACAAATGTTGACTGGACCATTGCCCTTGCAACAACATGCTCAGGCTTAAATTTTCTGTTACCATGGCAACGAGGGGACATCTCAAAATTGCCAAAAATCACTATTTTGCGTTGATTTTTTCCATCAAAATTGATTTCAAAGTGCTGCAACTTCTCAATGGATTGAGATAGAGTCAAATGCTTTTCAGCGTTGGTTACACGTTACCTTATGATCAATCTGGGGTCATTTACAGCCTCTCACAAGTCCAAAATTTTCTTGGCGATGAGGGGGACTCAGCCCCCCTTCAAACCCCCCCAAACAGAAGGGGGCACATCCCCCTTCTGGCAACCCCCTGATGTATCTTTTGGTTGGGGGGCCGCGCCGAAAAAGAGGTCACTTTTTTAACAACATTTCTCAAACAAAAACAAGTGTTTGGGGCCTAAATAAGGCATTTTTTCATCATTTGAGACAGCAAAAAGGGGGGGGGGGGGAAAAAGGCGTTAAAAGGCGTGTATATGAAGTAATGGGTTAAGCACCTGTGCCTTATACTGTGTTACTTTGACATCACGCCTGGCAAACTGTCGCTCCACTTCAAAATTGTGGTGTACGGTAAATCGAGCGAACGGCATTTCCGAGATAGAGCGGAAGGTCGATTTAAACGCCTAATTGTAACTTAAATGAATAACAAGACAAAAACATAAAAACACTTGCAATTATCCGTTTAAATCGGCCTTCCGCTCTATCTCGGAAATGCCGTTCGCTCGTTTTACCGTACACCACAATTTTGAAGTGGAGCGACAGTTTGCCGGGCGTGTGACATAAAACCCGACAAATTAATTGGGAATAAATGAAATAATCAGGAATAACAAACAACATGGATAATTTAAGCAATTTAAGTGATATAGATATAAACTAATTCTCTGTGCTAAAATTTTTAATTGCCATATCTTTAAACAAAGTCGTTAAGTTTTGATAGTTTTTGAATTTTCCGTTTGTTTCCCATATAGATTTGATATATTTTAAATTCTTTACCGAGATAAGTATATGTAGCTATTGAAACGAATTTACAGGGATTGCCATAGTTCTAAATGTACGTATTATATGGCTCATGTGCCAAACGAGACATGCTACCAGTCCATCACTTAATAGTAAGTAAAAATAGTAAGTAAAAAAAAATAATAATTTAACTGTATGCAATTTCCCCGAGTAGAATTTTTACCCGAAAAAGTTGATGTACAGTGGACAATATGACCAAGGTTTTACAATAACCTGTGACAGAAATGGACAGGTACATTGACTCTGATTCGCCACTTTGTAAGGCCACCCCAGCTTTGGTAAGGACATTGTCAGCTGCTCTAATGGATCCAAAGTTTGATGAACTTTGTTATATTCCACTCCAAGTCCTGTTGTCTTCTACCACTGTTCTTGTTCTTTTAAGGACCTGAACGCTCCGAGGGGAAAAAGGAGTTGGCAAGGTAGTGTGCTGTGGTTGTGGTGGTAGTTTACCCCCCGGAATTGAAGTTACCAGAGCACAGTTCAGCCATTGTGAAAGTGACCTGCACCGTTCTAGAATTGAGCCCGGGTCGCCCGATTCACAGTCCAACGCTTTACCTATTGGCTCGAATGTACGGTAGTTTGTTGCAGCAAAATCATAATATAAACTGATGATTTAACTTTGAAACACCTCAACCTTATTTCCTATACAAATGAAAAATCGTGCTGTTTATCTAAGCGGAAAACGGTTAGCTTGTGAGAATAATTATATCTGTCCAGTCAAATGATTGGGTACTGGGCCTTGTTCTGTAGAGGACTTGTAAAGGATTATTGTGAGGAAACTGAAAACCCCAACTTCTATGCGGCTATGATTTCGAACCTTTCAGGATCAAACTGGAATAATGCAGTAAAATGTTTACTGCCCATCTATTTTCATTGAAAAATTAAGTATTATTACTTAGTGTTAACTCTCCTGTATAAAGAATTTGACGACGGAATAACCCTAATCCATATTGAACTAGTTCTAAATTTCACGAAAATTGCTGCATCTTCGTTGAGAATTAGAGAAAACGCAGTATGTTGAAATCGTATTGTTTAAAACAAAATAATAAGTATTTTCAAGTAGAATATTTCTGTTATATAACAATTGAAATACTAGTAGCACATTTGTTACCGTTTTTCTAGTTTTTTTCCTTTATTTGTTGGGGGGTTTTTTTTGTTGTTTTTTGGTGATTTTTTATAAATTATCTTTCTTGTTAGGAATAATTCGCTTGCGTAAATTTGATTGAATTTACAGAATTAATTAAGTACCTAAAATTTTAAAAACTGTATAGTGTAAATTTTCTGCACGAGTAGCAGGGCACAAGATTGTGTGTTTAGAAAAACAAAAGTATGTTAGTATTATAAATACTAATAGTTGTCGTGGTTTGTCTTTAAAATAACGCCAACATATATTGAATACAAAATTGAATGTTCTTCTTGAAATGCAATATAAATCATTTAAAATTTTGTCAATATTTGGTATTTGTTCACTTTTGGTAAGTTATCTCTATTTACTTCCCGTGACAGTGTTTACAATACATTCCTTAATACCCCCATTATAAACTGCAAGCAATGTACATGTGTATATACATAGCGAGATCATGTCATTTTGAATGAATGTGCGCGTTGGAAGATAAGTAAAACGTTTCAAATTGAAATATTTCACATAATGTAATGAAATTTCCATATAAAAAATCAGTGAGGATTTAGTTTTCTATATAAAGTCAGTGTGCGTGAATGTAAATTATACATAATTCAATTTTTTTACTTGTGGAATTGAAAGGATATAATTACGATTTGGATTGACCGGTTTAAAAGTTAAAGGTAATGTTTTTTTAAATAATTTGAAAAATAAGTATGTATTAAAACGGAGGCACATGCCAGAGACTTTTTATAGAATAATACTAACACAACCACAGTTTCACTGGTATATATATTGTATCGTGTATTTGACCGATTATATAATTACCAGTATTTTAAAATCTAACTGAAAAACATGCAAGGGTCACTATATTTATTAATATTTAGATTAAAATCACATTCAATTGAATCCTTAAGCTTTAGTATACTAAAATTGCCTAACTGAAATGTAGCGTTTGTTCTGTTGACATGAAAATGAACGTTGCACATTTAGTTATAAATCTAGTTATAAATGTTCAAAGTTTCACATAGCGAAATATCTTTTTTCCCTCCCAGGTTTCATCCATTTAATTATGAGTCTTTAAAATAGATCAAAAGTATATGATTTGTTATATTATATAATCTTGGTGGGGGAGTATATTGATTGATCATAATATCTCACGAAATCAGTTCTACATTACTGCTATAAATAACTGACTAACGTTACTTGTATAATGGTATATACATAAGAATACCATTTATTTTTAGACCCCGTTATTGGTAACGGGTATTAACTATAAATACTTAAAAACGGATTATATCTTTAAACAAATATTAACTTATTATCATACCGCGATTTGAAGTACGCTGTTGGAATCAAAATGTTGTCATCCACTTGTATTGAATCGCAAAATTTGGATTTCACCATTTTATATAATTACCAGTATTTTAAAATCTAACTGAAAAACATGCAAGGGTCACTATATTTATTAATATTTAGATTAAAATCACATTCAATTGAATCCTTAAGCTTTAGTATACTAAAATTGCCTAACTGAAATGTAGCGTTTGTTCTGTTGACATGAAAATGAACGTTGCACATTTTTCACAGTTACGAGTTTGACACGATATCTGACAAATAAACATATATTCTACTTTTATTTGTTTTATACATCGGTAATTATTTCTCATAACATGATCTTCGCCGCTCCGGACACTTTTTGGCGAAACCTGCTGACCTTATCTTTTACGAAGGTAAAGTGTCGCCGTTAAAACTTCGTCCAATATTAATGTTAACACTAACATCTTACGACAGCTGATGTTCAAGGTAACGTCATTATGTTGTTTTGGTATAAAAGTAATGATAAAACACCACTAGTTTCACATAATTCTATTTTTCTCATATTGTTGAGCGAATTGTATAACTAATTAGACATAACAGCGTTGATGCAGCTTCGTTTTAAGCACGGTGATTAATTAAGTAAATTGAGAAAAGTATATAAATGAAAGCTGTCTTTCTGTGATGAATATGATTATGTAGGATTTCTCGTTGGTATTGGTATGTACATTATATATTATAATACCATGGGCAGTAAAATGTGTACTTGCGGGTAAATCTTACAATTATTCCTCTACTATTACTTGACCATTTACAATGCAAATATTTGACAAGTTGACGAAGATCAGATAAAGTGGTTGTTTATAGGAATTTGTCATTGTCGGCACAATCAGGGCATCATTGAAACATAACGGCAGGTCTTAAACATACCACTTAATGTCAACATAAATTATATACACGCATAGATTTGTTGAACGTTCTTATATCATATCAACACAGCAGGGCTATTTAACATTTGAATGTAAGACGAAATTATTTCATTGTCCGCCTTTTTAAGCCTTTTATAAGCCGTGACATTTGACTAACTCTGATTACACATTGAAACGAAGTGTGAATAAAAAAAGACACGTTTGAAGGCAACTCCTGACCCCTGTGTTTTTTTATTCAATAATTTATATGTTGTTGATGTAGTCTGATTATGCTTATATTCAGACATATCATTGCATGATATTACTTTGATCAATATATGTGTTACGGATGGTTTACAGTCTTCTTTTTGTTTGTATTTAGATTAAGCACTTTTCTCTAATTAATACATTTTGATATCCATGCAGAATCAATTTGATTTTATAACATGACCAGCTATAGTATAGACGGGTCTTTTAAAACACTTGACTTAATCATACATGAAACAGCAACTCTATGATTATTACGAAACCTGGTTTTAAGTGAAGATAAAGTTCGATTGATGATAATATATCATTACCAAGGCTTTGATGACAAGGATCAGGAAGCACTTCTGAAACTTTACATCGCTAATCATATGGTAAGGAAGTATAAAACTAACGATTCATTTAGATCTATATAATTTATCTGCTTTTGATCGTACAATGTTACCCGATTATTTCTAATATATCATTTGAGAAATAAATCGCTATGGCCATGTATGCAAATAAATCCAAATTAATGCAAGTATGTATAAACATTAATTCTTTATATATCAAATAACATAATTACATTAAATCGTTTTTAAATTAGCATAAAAGAAAATGCATTAGATATATATTATCAGCGAAAACAATACGAATACATCTAGCAATCAAAGCACAAAAGGCGCTGAATTTGTTTGGGTCTCAGAATGTAAGAAAGGTACAGGTTGTGAGATTATATGTATAGTGCCACCAATGCTTCCCAGCGTTTTAATTGTAGTAAATTGGCTATAAGACTAAATTCAATCCAACGTTTATTTGACTTTAACAATTTGAAAAAAAATGAGTTGCCTTTACTGGGATTTGAACTCCAGACCACTCGCTTCCTAAGCGAGCGCGAAAACCCTTCAGCCTAGGTGAATTTATATGTGAACGGCCTTTAAGAAAACCATAATTATTCTAAATTAGGGCTTGTAACGACTTTAACTGTTGTTTAACACAGATGTAAATAATCCTGGAGCTTACTATAAGCATGTATATGTATAAAGAATCAAAGGGCTGCAAGTTCTGTGGTATTTTCTGATCTTCGTACTGTATATCTGTATGTATTATAATTCATTTTGCAAGGCACCAGAGTTTGATATATACGGAATTCTGCATAACTAGATTTGCATCAAAAATCATTTATGTTCATTTTTTACGACAGCCACACTTTATCCTAGCATATCATGGCTACTTCCTTAACAAAGACACTTAAAAAAGAATTTTAAAAAAAGTTTCCTCAATTGGGATTTGAACTCCAGACCTTTCACTCACTTAACAAGCACGTAACCCCTGCACCACGGAGAAGTTATACAAACAAAAACTGAATAACATCAAGTCATTCTAAAATTATAACTTCCATTGCATTTCGGGTTTGTAATCTTTATTAATTTCGAGGTATTTTATTCAGGATAAACCTGTTGTTTAAAATTGAAGTAAATAATTTAGCGAAAATCTTCTCGCCCAAACAGTCCGACATGTAGAATCTATATTTTTGTGTAGTATTCAGTAATCGACATTGCTAAAATAGTATTTTCATTGATAAAATCATATTCATCCGCGTAATTTGTGATTGTGCATTTATTGACAATTCTATAAGCCAACGCTCTTTTTAAACTTTGAATGGGTTGTAATTTGTTGGATACTTGTAACAAAATAAAAATATTTCTTTCTTTTAAATCGCTAGTTTTAAGCTGTTTTGAGAACTACTTGTTGTTAGGTTTGTCGTAAACTTCTGTGTCAGAGATTGAATGTCCGCTTTGTATATACTTATTTTCGATCAGAAAGTACAATAAAACAATATTAGAAATCTTCGACCATTCGGGAATTATTTTGCTTGAAAATTAATGTTCCTGTCTTTGACCATCTTTACGCATTGATCTCCCCTGAATTTTTCGGCGTTAGTGTACATATAAAAGGGAAAAAACCGCTTCAAAAAAAGTGGACTACTTTCGGCATTTGCAATTAACAGCATTAGACTCTGAAATTTTGCTACCATTATTTGTTTGGTCTGACGACCCAAACAAATAAAAACTAAGATAACCAACTAGTCAATAGATCTATGATATATAGCCAAATCATTGTACTAATAATGTAGGCCTAAATTCAACCAATAAAATTTATGTGTAAAAATATTATAATTACTACAGTACATGTAATAATTTGAAGCTATAAGAATGTCACAGCAGTGCATTTATAATTATAGTTATAATTTTGTGCAAAAAAATGATCCACATTACTTTTTAATTTTGAAAATAAAATATATTAATAAATTATTTCATAAATGCTTTTTCTATCCTGGACAGGTAATATTCAATACATTTACTTATATAATCATGATACAGGTACAAAAATACCGATGTATAAGATAATAATTCTTATAGTAGTCTATAGTAACGCCCCTTTTGTGGGAAGTGTTAAGGCATTTATCAATGGGTTATGATAACGATTTGACGTCATTTCTGTCCACACGCTAATCTATTGTATTGGTATTGTACTGTACCACGTCACATTTACATTAGTTACATTCAGTGTGCCTTCTTTTCAAATAATATGTACTCATTTGCTCTGATGGCTTCAAATGAATCAGCAAACAAATTGCTAACAAGTTTTAATCCATTCCTTTACTGTAACACAGTGGTGGAACCCCATTTGGATCTCAAAATTGAGCATCGGTAAAATATATTTGATTTTCCGCTGATTTAACTAGATATATGTGAAGGAGAAAAAATGTCAATCACGGGGTAAGTTTTCAACGTTTAAAACATTTATATAATATTCAAAGCTATTTTTAAGAAAATCGAAATGTGATTCTACTCTCGTGGCTTTCCTCTACATTTACCTATTTTGTTCGGATTTTTATGCAGTCTTCATCGAGATATTCTTTCCGTAGTTGGTTCTGTTGTGCCCAAAAAAAGCGATGCGTACGAAGAAAATGTCGCTAAACGGACTCCATATACAAAGTTTTCAAACAATCTTACCAGAAAACGATGCTGAACATTCAAACAAACCCTTAATGAAACACTTATTAAGAGTGGTCTCAAAAAAAGGAATTGCCGGTCAAATTCCAGTCGAGCTTCATATGTGCTGAAGAGATCCATAGGTGATATAGGAAACCGTCTACGAAACTACGGGTCACTTTCATATAGTAATTGAATAGCCAATCTAAAGGAGATACAAGTTTTGGCTGAAAGTACATAAGTCCGCATGTTTGGTTAAATATCACTACATCAACATGCTAACTATCTGGTGCTAGCAATACAAATAAATACTAACAATCTAAAATTACCGCATATATAAAAATTTTGACACAGAGCGAATACTACTGATATGATAAATAATTTCCCTCTGAGAAAATCTAACTTGGACAAGATTAAACAGTTGACAAATGAAAAAGGCCACATCTTTGTAAACCTATTGTTGCATATATTTCCCCTAGTATAGATTAACTACACATCAAGATTCCACAGGTGTATTCAATAGATTTTCACTCACAGACATTGATTGTCATGCAGTGAATTACAAGCAAACTTCTTTATAAAAACTGTCCTCAAAAGAAATATTCTACTCCCGTGTCGAGTAAACAACGCAAAACCAAACAAATATTTGTATGACAAGGGTAAATGAAGAATCATGAACTTTAATCTATTTACAATTTTGGGAGCAAACTGTTACTGTACGTTTAGGGTAATTATTTAGCGGCGTTCAAGTCCACTATTACGGTGTAAAACAGTTATCATCCCCAGTCCTCATTTTAACCGTTAACAGCATAAGTGACATATAGGAGCTCCCATGTGTGTACGTTTGAAAAAGTCACTGATTTCCAAACATAGATGCAATCGATGTTTTTGTATGCTAAATGTCTTTTATCTTTTTATGGATGATGTTATTCAAGCTCGACTTGGGATGATGCGTCTATATCAAATATTAGTTTTTATTACAGAATGATACACACAATAATAAAACATTGATTGTTTTATGGAAGTGATCCGCCATTATGTTGATGATTTCTAAGCCATGCACCTATGGATCTCTTCAGCACATATGGAGCTCAGATGGAATTTTGACCGGCGATTCCTTTATTTTTAGATCACTCTTAATAAATGTTTCAATAAGGGATTTGATTCAATGTTAAGCATTGTTTAGTGGTAAAAACTATTTGGAGTCCGTTTAGTGACATTTTCTTCTTACGCAATGTATATTTTGGGCACACTAGAACCCAGGACGGAATGAATATATCGATGAAGACTTCATAAAAATCCAATCAAAATGGGTAAATATAGAGGAAAGTCAAGAGGGTAGAATCACATTTCGATTTTCTTTAGAAAAAAGCTTTGAATTTTATAAAAAATGTTTAAAAAGTTGGAATTTTTTTTTTTCACCATGCTTAATTTTGAGATCTATATGAGATTCCACCCCCTGTGTGTAAGTAGCTAAGTAACTGTTGTTTCGACTTTCCGACAAGGAAAGGTCAAATGACATCTCTAGTGAACAAATCTCGTTAAACTAATCTGTAGAGCAGTAAATAACACGTGTTATAAAGTCACAATAATGTTTATAGCAATAAGCTTTTCTGTGTTTTGCCACTCCTACCTATATCTATGGCTTATTTTTGGCATTACTCTTTTTCATTTTGCTGTAGTTAACACTTTAATGTATGTTTTTGTTATCAAAGTAATATAGTAGAACTTATTCGAAGTATCAGTTATAAAGTAAAGTCAGTCTTGCAAGTATATGCATGCAGTGCATAACAATGTTCCCTCCCCTCCCTTATATTACAGAGTGATAATTCACTGACTACACTGTAACATGTAAAATGTTGCATGGCCATGTTGCTCATTTATATAGATCATCTTAGAGATGTGTTTTCTTTGTGAAACACATTAAAATACATATATGTTGTTTCTTGCAGGATATGTTAAATATATGTGACAAAGAATCGTGAAGGGGAATGACGTATAATCATGAATGGATGTTGACGTAAAAACTGACGTCAGGTATGACAACGCTTAAAGTTAACAGTCTCTTATTATACTTGTAAAATTTTAATTCCTTAAATGTCATTTGTGTACATTTCACTTTGTGGGCATCCAACTGGTGTGATGAGTTTTACCTAAGTCCCTTTAAAAACAAGGTTAAGTCCCTTGATAAAGTAGGACAGGCTTATCATTGTAAATTTTACTACAGTCATTTTCATGAAGCGTTGCAAAAAGTTATGAAAATAAAGATCAAGTTATACAGTAAATGATGAAGATATATATGTTATTTACATTAAGTAACTAATTTGCAATGTAACAAATAATGTAATTTCTACAAAAAAAGGGATATCAAATTTTCAGCTTTAATGAGAGTTTGGACAGTCTTAATAATTTGGTTGCTATAGTAAATAAAATTTATAAAGACAAGAATTACTGAGAGAAAGTAAATCCTATAGCAAATTGCACACTCAAATTATGTAAATATATTTCCCAATCACCTATGTTACTATGGATACACGTTGGAAATAAAAAAGAAGCCATTTAGTTGCTTTATTTTATGTCCAAATCGCTTCACGTTGTCTTTCTAATATTTTTAATAATAAAAGAATAAAAGAAACTAACCTGATATATACATGATATATGTATTCTATCATAAAGATTATGCACGAGCCCACTTTCGTGCCATGGAACAAAAATTCATAGTTACTCTAGCAACAAAAATCATAACATTACATAACATATTGTTTAGAGCTAGTAACATATCGTTTCCAGAGCAACACTATTTAAACAAGCAATTATCATAGTATTGCAAGCAATCCATGAGCCCCCTATACCGGTTAGACCCACATCAACATTCTGAAGCGCCAATGGCCATTCACTAATGTTTCAATTTTTCTCTATTTTAAGTAAATTTTTTGGAAAAGTTCTTTAAAAGTGATCACAGGAAACAGTTTTTATGAACAGACAGACAGACGGACTGAAGGACACTCTAAACTCAGCTCTTTTTGACTAATCACAAATATTGTTATATTTGCCATATTTTAAGCCTTTTTGTTGCCATGGCAACCAATGTTTTTCAAAATAGGAAGAAAAGATAAGACATGCATAATCTCCAGACTGCAATTTACCCATATGTCAAGTTTCATAAAAATATTTCCAGTACTTTTTGAGTTATCACTGGATTCAGTTAATTTATGTGTAAAATTTGCCATATTTTCAGTCTATGTGTTGCCATAGCAACCAGAATTTTCAACATAGGAAGAAAAGAAAAAGACGTGCATAATCTCCAGACTGCCATCTATCCATATTACAAGTTTCATAAAAATATTTTCATTACTTTTTGCGTAAACACTGGATCCAGTTTACGTGTAAAATTTGCCATATTTTAAGTTTATTTGTTGCCATAGCAAACCAGAATTTTCAACATAAGAAGAAAAGAAAAAGACGTGCATAATCTCTAGACTGCCATCTACCCATATTTCAAGTTTCATAAAAATATTTCATGTACTTTTTGCGTTATCACTGGATCAAGTTTATGTGTAAAATTTTCCATATTTTCAGCCTATTTGTTGCCATAGCAAACAGAATTTTCAACATAGGAAGAAAAGAAAAAGATGTGTATAATCTCCATACTGCCATCTATAGAGGATATTGAATGAGTGTAAGTTCAATACTGAATTTATTGCACGAGTTGAATAAAATTATATTATGCGAGCCTCTGGCGAGCATAATATTATTTTATCCAACGAGTGCAATAAATTTAGTAATAAACTTACTCTAATTTAATATTCTATTTATCACATACCCAAAATAAGACCATTTAAAGTGAAATAAGAGTCATTTTTCATTGACGCGCCTATAGTATAACGCTAACATTTAGCGCGTCTTTACACAATGTTTGTATTACGCTAATGACGTCACGTCAAAATATATGCACGGTCGTGCAATACCATATTTACGGAGTCGCAAATAAACAGATATTTTTCATAAGTAGAGGATATTGAGAGAGTGAGACACTGTTAAAAGTGCAAAAAGAACCATGTTTCATTGACGCGCTCTCATTGTAATGTTAACATTTAGCGCTTCTTTACACGTCACGTAAAATATGATTTGCACGACCGTTTAATACCATTTTTACGTAATAGCAAAATCATCACGGTATGTGATAAAAAGTAGTATCAAACAACGTCTTGTTGCTATAATAAAATATAAAAGTGGTCTGTGAAGAATTTCTAACATCATGATCGTGGTGTTTTAATGGTTGCTTTTTCGTTAACAGAATAATGTGTATGAATATTGTATGAGTTTTGCGAGTGTTTTATGGAGAGAAACTTGCAATGGTTTTATTAAATTTGGGGAAATACAGAAGTCATGTGATAGTTGTGGATATTAGTTTTTTCAATAATATTTTGGCCAGATGTCAATGTTTTTCATTCTTATTGGCAGAAAATTGTTAAGAAGTGTTTTTTGCACTCACATTTTTACAAATAAAATATACTTCAAATTTGAACATTGCACTGCAGATTATTCCATAATTAGTCCCCTACCGGTTTACCGGAGAGGACTTTAGGTTAACCCTTCGTCCGTCTGTCTGTCTGCCTGTCAGTCCGTCCGTCCAGAAAACTAGATTCCGCGATAACTTGAAAAGTACTGAAAATATTTTTATGAAACTTCATATATGGATTTATCACACACCCGTGCCGATTTTGCGACTCCGTAAATATGGTATTGAAAGGCCGTGCATATATTTTGACGTGACGTCATTAGCGTTATACAAACATAGTGTAAAGACGCGCTAAACGTCAGCGTTATACTACAATTAAGCGCTTCAATGAAAAATGACTCTTATTTCACTTTAAATGGTCTTATCCTCTTTACAAGACATGTCTCATTGCTAATCATTGACAAATAATGCGGGGCTTTAAATAGATTAACGATTCGTTTTGTTGTTGTTGTCGTTTTCTTAATGCAGGAGAGCAACAACTCTTGTTGACTAAAAATGAAAAGTTACGTCCCTATGTCATTTTACGAAGCTTCTCTGCAATGGTTTTATTAATGATAATAGGTTTTCATATTCATAAACAAAGTACTACGTACAATTTCCTTTTCAACTACCAATTGTTGTTACAAGTACAGACGCAGGTCATCATCAGAACTGTATATACTGTATATAATAATTATGTTGTAAATTATACCTTGACTGTATTTTCTTATCTTTCCGTACTTAACATTCTGAAAATTGAAAATAATTTAGACAATATCAAAATTACGTATGTAAAATAAGATTTCTGTTTAAGATATTACAGATAATTAACTGTCGGAAGAGTACGGTACTAACTTCCTGCTCAACTGCACAACTTTTAAGATATGTGTCCAGTAGGCTGACTAAGCCCTGTGACACGGGTTCGAATTTTATCTTGATTTCAACAAAATATCCAACTGATGTTTAGTTTGAAGATGTTAAATACAGAAACATTTATTGCAGTTATTCCATAAAATATCAACTTCTATATATACTTCTTCACCCCATCAATTATTGGCTGATGTATTGGTTTGCAGTTTTCATCAAATATCCCTATAAATAACGTTGTGTTGAACGACATATTAAAAAAAGATGTATGGACCAAAAATTCAATAAAAAAATTGGAAGTAGAATTGTATAAAAGAAATAGAAATTCGTAAATACTGCAAGGTTATACAAGTCTTAGTCTTGAAAGACCCTGTACAGTTGTTCTTTCAAGCTGTCGCTTAATTGTAACGTTTTTATAAGGGAAGGCCCGTTGCCAAATGTTAAGGTCAACCATTTTGCCAAATATAATGTACCAATGTATTGTTACTGCCTTTATATGTGTGTATATGTTTCCCTTTCGGGATGTTTAAATGTATTTATGAAATCAACGTTTTTATCAAGATATAAAGCTCTAAAATTAGGATTACACGATATCAACAATCCAAACTTTCTTTTAATTTACGTAACGTTTAACAGAATAAGATTAATAATAAATGTAAAGAAGATATATGAAAGGAGAATGAATAGTGCCTTTACAAAAACTATGTGAGAAATCACAGTGAAAAACTCACATAAAATATTGATCACAAGGAATTAACATATAATCGCGGAGCTTTAGATATTAGCAATTTTTCACTTTAATTAACCTGTGGTTGATTAACCATGGAGATCAAATATTTAAATATTTTATGAATAGTTCAATTGTTCAAATGTACTTTACTCAGTCTTTAATCTGTATTTCCCATTTAAAGACGGTACGGTTTACAGACAGGTTTTAGCGTTTAAATTTACTATCTTATTTAGGTTGTTGAAGGATATCTTACCGGTGGCGATTTGTAAAGAAAATATATATCAACAAAAGTTTTTAAAGTTTATGTATTTTGAAATAATACATTAAATGCAGTGGTAACGTAACATTGTATGGATTTAAGACATTGAAAGTTATTAAACTGAATAGGAATTTTAAGGAACCATGGGTTAAACGGACTGTAATTGAAAGTTAAAAAACTTTTTCAAGATGTTACCTAAAATGCGTGAGAAAATCAAAGCTGTGAGATTTGCACTAGCAAATCAGAGATCGATTATACTGTAAGCGAGTTTAGCATACAGTCGTATTGGTGGAAGCTGAACTTATTTCTTGAGAGAGTTTGAAACTGTCAGAAGCTTTTATTGTAACAGTTCATTAAATAAAAGTGAATAATTATTTAGAAGAAAATTCAAAGGCACAAAGTGGTCACTGATTCTGTAGGATTTTATCAGCAGATCTATCGATATATATATTCTGACAGAATATATACACAAACTCTATGATCAACTTATTTAATTGTTATTTGTAATTATTAATATCAAAGTTAAGTTGAACTGTTAACCATGTCTTATAATTCAAGTTCATGTTTGATATATTTTACCAGTTTTATTGTGAGGAATTTCGTCTTGTCTACATTAAATTATGGCTGAGGAGGAATTAGGTCCATTAATGGAGGAAAACGCTGGAGTACGTAACACCACTCTTGATTTCTTACGCTCTTTTTCTGTTCTCAGTGATGATTCAGATTTTGATGAGTTAGATGAGCCAGATACCCCTGGAGATTATCTGGATTGCACAGATGGAGATCTATCAAGCCTGGTGGAGCATTCCTCCATTAGACACACTATTACATCAGGAATCTCAGTGGATGCAGGAAAACCGGATCACCAGGGTATGAGTTTCAATTTTTTAATTTGTCACAGTGACTAGAACACTTTTAACTAAAAAAAAAATAAGATAATGAGATTGTGAATTGAGACTTTGCAAGTTAATATAACAAAAAAACTGTGGCCCAAAGACCATCATGCTGCTTGAATATATACATACATGAATATCAGTAGCATCAATCTTATTTATACTCAATCAAGAAAATATGAATATAAAATAACTCATACATGCATGTAATCAAAATAATGATCTTGACCTAGCCTAAAAACTGAAATAAGACAATGTGGGGTAAGATTATGAGAAGGAGAAAATTAAAAGTTAGACAATAAAAAGGTTTTAAAGCTGGTAGTGGTAACCCCTAAATAAAATTTGGGAAGAGCTGATCAGCAGCAATCACACATTAAAAAAAACAAACACAAGTGACATGGCAGTTATGTTTGTTTGCTTGGGTTTTACATCACACCCACACAGTATAGGTCATATGGTGACGTTCCAGCTTTACTGGTGGAGGAAGACCTCAGGTGCCCTTCCATGCATTATTTCAATGTACCCCAGCAGGAACTACAGTCTCCACCCTTGTGATCCTGAACGGATGCCACTGGGGTGTCAGGGTGACTCCCTACCCCCATCACATCGAAACAAAAATGAAGAGGCTGGGGGCTTTGAGTGTCCCTGATTTTGTTCATCTGAGGAAAGGGTGTAGTGTCAGTGATTTTTTTTCCAATTTTCAAAATAACCTGTGGCTTTCTGAAGGGGAAAATATAGCGCGATAATCAGAAAAGGGGGAAAATCAAATTCTAACAACTGAGAATGGAATTTACACACACATTTAATAAAATTTTCAATTTCAATTCAATTTAACATTCATGGTACATAGCCGAGGCAATAGGGACAGCTTTCTGTCTTCTAACTGATATAATAAGTCAGATGCTGTTGAGTCATGTTTCTGGTGAAGAAGTGCACAGGGCATTTTAGGAGTAAATATTGGCTTTTTTAGGGGAAAATATATCTATTTTGAGCTAGGGGAAACAGCCTTTATTCGGCTGTAAAATACAGGGAAAAAAATCACTGAGTGTATACTTACTCCCCTCCAAATGTCCAGCAGGGCTTCTATCAAAAATTCCAAAATTTTAAAGTCAGATACTGAAAATTTCTGACATTTGAAGTCACATTTTATAGGTAAAGAAGGAAAAGCATTATAGTTTGAAAGTCAAAAGCCATAATCAGGAGTAAATGACTCCCAAACTTCCATTAATGGAAGTCATGGCCCACTAAAGGGGATGGGGACCAAGCTCCTTCTGTTTTTATACATACATGTATCTATTACAACTATAAGCAAATAAAAAGCACATAAGAAACATATAAAATATAGACCATTTTCAGCGTTTCTTTATGGCAGACTAGTAAAATAAATCAAAAGAAGTAGCTACATTAAGCATTAACTTTTTACATACATACAAAGAGTAACTAAAGCCAAGGCATACAGAGAACAATACAAAGAAGTAATGCACACAGAGAGCACTTACATTTGAAACCACTCCAGGTCTGAATAAGTCTCCTAAATTCGTCAAAATGAGTTTCTGTTCTTAGCTCGTTCGGAAGGCTATTCCAGACCTGTTTGGCTTCATAGTGGAATCCTTTTTAAAATCCTTTATAGCTTCAGAACCTAAAATAATGTGATTTTATTTTGTTCTAGCATATGTTATTTACATATTTGCTTAAACCAAATAAATAGTACACGATTCTATTATTCAACGCATTTGGTCATTTTCTTATACATGCAGGGCTCATCCTGGGGGGAAATTTTAGGGAGAAGTGACGACCTCGCGAAAATTAGGGAGAAGGGAAACAACCCAATGTGTATGCATTAACATGCATGGCTATACATCCTTTAATTATAATATAAACACAATTTACATCACTTAAAATATTTCTCCAGTTTATTAATTAATAGTAGATTAATTCATGGTAGTATAAATTAAAAGTAGATTAATTATTTAGTAGTAGATCTGGCAATGGCATCTTAATGTTTTTGAGCTGCAAATATGAACATAAAAATTATTTTTGATATCTATTGATCAGCTATTTATAAGCTTTCTCTAAATATGTGTTTATATATTTTCATGTACATTTGTTGATAATAATGTGTAAGGAAAGATATGGTGATAAGATCAATTTCATATTTTCATATAATACTTTCCTCACCTTTAAAAGATGAAGTCACACTGGATATTGACTAATAATATCTGTTCTGGTAACAGAAATTTCTTAGCAATTGTACAGAATGTTGTAATGTCACGATTAATATGCATATATTATGCTTATAAACAATTTTTCAACATCAAAGAATATGTAAAAATAAGTACTGCAAACATTTGTGCACATTATATTTGATCACTAAAATTACATACATTCATTTCTTATTGAAAAATTTGACTGAGAAAATTGTAGGAAAATTAAATTTCTAATTACCTCCTTTTATTTTTCATGAAACTTTAAATTCGAGGGTAATAATCTTTAAATAATGCTTTTTTTTAAAATTTACAATATTGATAAATCTTAATCTAAGCGTCCATTTTACGACATTAAAACAAATATATATATTGAAACAATAAGAACACTTCTTTCCCGAAAATTTTGTTGTCATGATATACGACGATATGTTAGTTAGTCGGGATCACGGCGTAAACTGTGTCAAATTTGGGCATTTCTACCAAAGACAGAACAATGTCAAAACACCCCCACTGTCTACAACATACCATTCGCAAGATTTTTTGCGAATTGGCTTTCTTAAATTTTTGCGTAGGTGTAACTTTATCAGAATCAGTTAACTTTCTTACGCTCGGTTTCGGCATTTCGCCTTGTAGCCATGACGTGAGCGAAATAACAATTTTACAGATAAAAAATTGAGTTAACAGACTGAAATCATTTCCCAAAACTATGATTAACTTTTTAATCCGGTCGCTGATCATTAATAATTGATTATTTTTAATTGCTAACAGTTTTTGACTAGCCGTAAAAATCCATTGCACATCGGCTCTTTACTCGGGTTAAAAACCCCACCATCGAAGTGCATCGTGTATATCCAATTAGGAAAGATTGCACGTGTTTAGTAATTGGGGAAAAAAAATGTATATTATCGCCAAATCCCGTATTAAAATCGCAAAACTATATACCGTTCGGGCCGATGCTCTCATTTTACTGTTTAGAGTAGGCGGTCTATCGCTTTCGCTTACAGGTAGAAGGTAAGTATAAGCGACGCTCTGATTGGATAATGACAATAAGCGGTCATTCGTCATATGGGCGGATACAATCTCTGCTCTTTACATCGCTAAGTAATTACTATTTGGGAATTAAGATTTTATCGGCGATGTTGACTTCTCTTTGATCAATCGGAAGAGCGAAATTGGAATATACACGGCGAAGTTTTCGCCTGAATCGCCCTTCCGGATGAGCCCTGTATACATGTATGTAGATAACTAAAAGACTGCTTTATATTGTAAAGAACAGTATTAATAAAACATTTTCAGTATCCTTTGAATTTGTGTATATGTAATTATGTTGCATTTAATATTATTTAAACATGGCATTGGATGATCAAAAGCTACAGGATATGAAGCAAAAAAAACAACAAAAATAAAAAACAGCAAGATTCCCTACCTACTCTGAATTTTTCAATATTGTCCCCTGACATTGTATATATAAATTTGCCTTACTAATATTTCAAACCTTTCTTTTTTGAACATCTAGTTGAAAAAATCTATGACAAGTTTCCAATGAAATTAAGTACAAAAAGTGTGATGAAGCCCTTGTTACAGCACCATACATAACCTAAACTTCAACCAAACATGCCCAGGACTTGCATGCTTGCAATAATAAAGATGACTTTTGTTGCATGCCACTGTGTCATGTGTAGCAAAAAAACCCAATTGAATTGTATTAAACAGGATATTGTAATTTATATGCACGACAAAAACATGTACAAGTATATAGAAAACATTATTTGTTTAAGCTATCGGTATTCATTTTAAAAATTATATTTTGACTTAACTTTCCTTTCAATCATCTTCAGTATTCAAGTGAAGCACTGGTTTTTGAAGAAACTTTTTTTATCAGTTGCTTTAATGATGAATAGGTATTACATTAAGAAGCTGTTTACCCTGTTTATACAAATCTGTAATTACTTAACCAGATGTTTGTGTATTGAATGGCCATGCTTTTTGTTCATTAAAAATGATGTCATGTGAATATTTACATGAAGCATTTTTTGTATATTTCAGCCCAATTGATATGGGAAAAATTGGTTAAGAAAAATTGATTTTCCCCTTTTTAACAAAGTTTGTTGTAAATAAATTTTGGAAATATAAAAAGAGTAGCTTGGCTGTGAATCAGCCCTGTCTTGAATTCATTGTATAGAAACAATGTTAGCTTAAATACAGTTTAATCTGTAAAATTTAATGCCGTATTTTTGAAAGAATTATTTGATGTCAGAGCTGATTTATGAATGCTTACCCTCGAACACCCAATGAAGCATGTGTAATAAAAAATGTTCTAATATAATTTCATTTTTATATAATAAAAAGTTAGTTGTTCATAACTTCATATAAAGAAATAGGACTACATTGTATTTGAAGAGTCTTGAGTCTTCATATTCCATTAAATTTTGAATATTTTTATATGTATTATACATGTATGTATGGCAGTTGTGAAATATTTTTTTTTGTACAATTTGAATGAGCATAATTTTTTTTACATTATTTTGCTAAATTATGCAGTTGTTTCCCAGTGTTGGAAGAAATGCATTGTAAAAAGTCCATATTGGGAATTTTAGAGAAACTAAACTCATTTATAATGAATGACAAATATTATATACAACTGTATATAATAAATAAAATACACTCTAAGATGAATTTATCTGTATTTTGTAATAACTTTCTGCACTTGAAGTACATATAACAATTTTCTGTATAAATATTAAATACTGGGTGTGGGAAATGATTCAGAGATACATCTTTGGCTTCATCTTCACCAGGCATATTGTTTTGAAAATAATTAAATAATTCCATGGTTTTCCTTTTTGACATATTATAGACCAAAATTTGTATTAGATAGTACTAACTACTTATAAGCTGTTTTGTCACATACATTTCAATTTATCTTGTTCTTGAGCCTTAATTACCTGGAAGTCTTAATAGGAAGTCTTAATAGTATTTAAGATGTACATTTAAAAAAAAACTTTACATGGGTTTAAAATGACATCTTTGATTTTATATGGGAGAAAATAAGAAGTAATTATTATCATCTCTATGGAAAATTACCATAGTAACGGTAAACAATATTCAGTTTTATTACTCAAATGTTTATAAATGTAAAAGTAATAAAAGTTTGTTTATGTCTTATTACAGATTCAAAGATCATTCCATTCTCTAGTATCCACAAACCACCTAAGGGTTTGACTCACATCCGGCCAGATTGCTGGATGAAAGATGTGCCTATAAATGTTAGTATCACAGATGTTCAACGTGAACACCACCCTCATATGACCAGGAAAGCTTTCAACCCAAACTTGTAAGTATAAGATTTTTTCTATGCTGGACAGTATCTTAGAAATGATTGGTATGTTTGTAGAAACTGATTGTAGAATATATGAGCCGTGTCATGACAAAACCAACATAATGGGTTTGCGACCAGCATGGATCCAGACCAGCCTGTGCATCCGCGCAGTCTGATCATGATCCATGCTGTTCGCTATCAGTTTAACTACTTGTTATAGGGTTTGTAAGCAAACAACATGGATCCTGATCAGACTGCGCAAATGCGCAGGCTGGTCTGGATCCATCTTGTTTCAAACCCAATATGTTGGTTTTGTCATGACGCGGCTCATATAGAGTATAATATTTTTATTATATTGCCTATGATGTCTATGTACATTCTGGTATTTGATACAAGTGACATGTATACATGTAAAACATTATAAAACTGCAAGATTGAGGAAAAAATACCTAGAAGTTCATAATACAAAACACAAAGACAGTCCTGTTGGTTGAATGATCTGTAAAAAACCATAATAAATGTGCTATACATAACTGGTCTAGCTTACGGAACGTTGGTGGTTCTAATCAGGTGCCTATTCATGCCTGAAATAATGCACAGAAGGGCACCTAATGTTTTCCTCCACCAGTAAAGCTGGAACGTCAAGGTATGACCTATACTGTGTCGATGTAACGTAAAACCCAAAACAAACAAACAAAACATAACTGGTAGTGACCATTTATAACCAGATGATAGAAATTGAAATCAAGTTGTAAATTATATTTACTAATTGGCTTCTCTTAAACACAAATTAATCATTATTATCTAACAAGATACCCTGTTCTGTCATTCTGTCATTCCGTCCTTCCGTCATCATCAGTTTCTGTTCATTATCTTGATAACCGTTGCACATATTGAACTCAAATTTGACATATGGATATGTCATCATGAGAAAATACAGGTCAAGTTCGATATTGGTCATGGTTCGATGATTTTGGGCTGAGTTATGCCCCTTTTATTTTGAAAATAATATGAAATTTTCATTTCCATTCATTATCTCCCCAACGGTACAACACATTCAACTCAAATTTGACATATGGATATGACATGAGAAAATACAGGTCAAGATTGAATTTGGTCATGGTTCAATGGATTTTTGGGCAGAGTTATGCCCCTTTTTACTTTGAAAATAATATGAAATTTTTTTCAGTTTCCGTTTATTATCTCCCCAACGGTATTACACATTCAACTCAAATTTAAACATAGGGACACCTATACGTCAAAGGAATTTTGCAGGTCAACTTAAAATATTGGTCATCTGTTCAATGATTTTTTGACGCAGAGTTATGCCCCTGTTCACTTTGAAAGTTAATTATTGAAATTTTCCAGTTTCTGTTTATTATCTCCCCAACGGTACAACAACATTTAAACTCAAATTTGACATATGGATAAGTTTTTTGGAATGCCCAGGTCCAAGGTTCGAATTTAGTCATGTCAACCAATGATTTTGGCCAGAGTAATGCCCCTTTCACTTTAGAAACATAATATTGAACAAATTTACAGTTTCTGTTATTATCAAACCCCAACAGTGTTACATATTCAACTCAAAATTGACATATGGATATGTCAAAGGAATGCGCAGGTCAAGTTAGAATTTGGTCATGGTTCGATGATTTTTTGGCGGAGTTATGTCCCTTTCACTTTGAAAATAATATAGATACATGTTTAAGTTTGAATTTGGTCGTGGCTCAATGATTTTGGACAAACTTATCTTTCCTGAATGTTGGAAAATTTTTGCACTTTCAGTTTCATCACTCATACTTTTGTGGAAATGTAAATAGCCATTATTTTGGCTACAAATATGCAATATGCTTTTTTCAAAAGGTTAAGACTGAATAATTTCAGTGCCTTGAACATTGTATAAAAATGGTTTCTGTTAACATTGAAAAGTTTTAAGGGCTTTGAACTTTGAAAGAAAAAAATAATTTGTGCAAACAAATTTGAAACTAAATATTGTAACATTTGAAATTTTGGCTGCATGGGGGGCATCCGTGGCATGATGACACATTTCTAGTTAACATGTTGATTTACACGAATAGAAACAATCATAAGCTTTACTGCTAGTAAAAGCAAATAATTGCTTTTCCTAATCCTTTGAAAACAGTTATAATCTAAGGTTTATCTTATCTGATATTTACATATACATGTATGTACTTATGTAAAGGTAAGTTAAATCATGATTCCATGATTGCTTCAGGGCGACCAGGATTAATTCACAAATAACCATCTTTTTAAAGAAAATTTGGTGGTGTAATGGGTTTTGAGCCTTAAGTTATTTTTCAGCGTTACAAATCCTCCCCATATTTTTAAATATCAACTTATCTTTCTTTAAAAAAAACGAAAGATTTAAATGCTTCATAAAGCAATACAGGTTTTGTAGTCTGTGTATTTATGTAAACAATTAAAATATAGATTATTTTCAATATACCGTACTGATTTATTGATAGCATGTTAAAAGTGAAACATTACTTCCTGTGTATTGATTGCCTTGATCCATATCGTATAGTCAAGTACAGTGTCATGCTAATCTTTTCTAATATCTTTACAAAAAAAGTCTCATGAGTATTTTTATTAGAGGAAAATTGATCTCTAAATAATCTTTATTGCTTTTTCATGTAAAATTTCTGGAGTTGTCTTTGAATTGCATTATTAAGTCTGAGGTAATTACATGAGTGATATATTTTGGGTATTTCCTTGTGTTATACAAGTATAATATGCCTATGGCAGTAGCTTTAATAGCTTATGTTATCAAGTGCAAATTGACCGCTGCATGTATAAAATGGTCATGGTGATGTGAACCATGCTTATAATACTACATTCTCATACATTATATTAACTCTTTTATATAATATAGGTCAAACATGAATATCTGACAAATTATATTGATACATTGATATGAAACTTGGAATTTCCTTCTTTTTTAACACTAATAATCAAGAATATATTCACTATCAAGTGATGTTGGTACATGTGCAGCTTTGTATTGTTTTATGTTTTCATTTTCTATTTACAATACATGTAAAGGTCAACATTGAGCTCAGAATATCTATTACAGTGTTTATTTATTTATATTGAATTAATTTTACTGAATCAAAGCTCAATTTCAAGCATATTTTATTCATCACATAAGAACATATTTACATACATGTGATATTTACAATCAATAAAAAAAATAATTAGACTAGAAACCATCTAATGCTTATTGAAGTATTTCCTTCAAAATATATTTGTTTATTAAAAGAGTACATTTTAATATGTATTGAACCATATTTCCTTATTAAACTAATGATTTACTGTTCCAAATTAAAAACAAAGTTAAGTTCATTACACCAATTTAGTGTAAATTAAATTTCATGTTACCAATTTCAGCCCTCTTAGGCTTACGTTGATATCAAATTTTCCGAATTTTCCAGAAGTTTGTCTCATGCTTCTTAATTCTCTACAGACTGTAAAATTTGATTTGTTAAAAGTTCATCTGTATGTATGGGATTGTTAATTGACAAAATAACCTTAAAGATGAAAGAATGATTTATTGAAACTAACTTAATGTGTCTTGTGATAGATTGTGACAGAATGTGACATAGAAACACTGAGAACATATTAAGCTGATTAAGGAGACCTTGCTGAGGTCATGCAAGCTTTTTGTTAAATAAGCTCAGTTATTGTAAAGTACACACTGTGTTGTTGTAGGTGTAGATCAATAAAGCCCAGTACATCTGAATCTTGTGATTTCTAGAAACACAGGACCTGAAATGATCATGATCTATTTTATAAGCATTAGTCTTAAACCTTATTTAAGTCACTCACAGTTGGATTCCTGGAATTATAACCAGTACTAGTGTCATATGAGGAAACATGCTTGCAACTTAAGTAAAGCTTCAATCCGCAATCCCTTGGATGAGGAATTTTTGCCAGGCCAGCCTGTATTTCCATGTCTGGTATACCACCAGTGAAGATCCAGGCCAGCCTGTATTTCCATGCCTGGTATGTTACCAGTGAAGATCCAGGCTAGCCTGTATTTTTATGTCTGATATGCCAGCAGTGAAGATCTAGGCCAGCCTGTATTTCCATACCTGGTATGCCACCAGTGAAGATCCAGGCCAGCCTGGTATTTTACTAGTGAAGATCCAGGCCAGCCTGTATTTCCATGTCTGGTATGCCACCAGTGAAAATCTAGGCCAGCCTTTATTTCTATGTCTGATATGCCAGCAGTGAAGATCTAGGCCAGCCTGTATTTCCATACCTGGTATACCACCAGTGAAGATCCAGGCCATACCTGGTATTTTACTAGTGAAGATCCAGGCCAGCCTGTATTTCCATGTCTGGTATGCCACCAGTGAAAATCTAGGCCAGCCTATATTTCTATGTCTGATATGCCAGCAGTGAAGATCCAGGCCAGCCTGTATTTCCATGCCTGGTATGTTACTAGTGATGATCAAGGCCATAGCCTGTATTTCTATGCCTGATAAGCCACCAGTGAAGATCCAGGCCAGCCTGTATTTCTATGCCCTGTATATCACCAGTGATGATTTAGGCTAGCTTATATTTACAGACATTTTGTTCTTTGAAAATCTATTTTAGTATTGAAATCGGAGCCAAAATTTATAGCATGTAGAAAATCCATTACACAAATTAATTCAACAAGGTGAAAAAGTAAAAATGTACTGAAAATTAAAGGGAAACATTGTTTTAAATGTACTTAGAAAATAAGTATCATGTAATACATTATATTCAATTGAATATTAAAATGTTCACACTGTTGTATAAAGTTAAAGTATGACCTGTTACAGTAATTAGTTATTTCCTGTATCAGATATAGGAGATTGTAAAAATGATATAGAACTTGTTATATCAGCCTAGATCCTTGTTATATATACATTCATGATCATCCTTCATTAAAAATATTGCATATTAATTGTTACAGAATAGAAAAGTACCTAGCTTGATATTGTTAACAAGTTAGTTTATTTCTTGTTGAAATAAGAAATAGAAATAAAGTTTCCTGGCAACTCACATGAAAAATACAATATGAACATTAGAAAATTGATAAATATTACAATTGAAACAGTTTGAATTTCTGATGAGTTTAAACATTGTGAGTTATTTGAAGTTTGTATTACAATCTGTTCATTCTTACATTTTTAGTGATTTTAGTATAATTATATTCTTATTGATGTATATATAATCATTTAATCAATGATCAGAGATGAAGATTTGTTGGTTTCTGTACACCAGGTGTTATATTATTTGACCTCACATAAAGCTGTCAGACTTTAATTCCCTTATGAGACTCATCTAGAAACTTTAGTACTTACTTTATGTGGGTTGTATTGTTACTTAATTTTGGTAGATTGATATAGTCATCATATACATGTATAATTATGGTCACTTATAGTCAAAGAGAAAAGTTGGTTATTGCCATTACTGTTACATGAACATTAGATATAAACTGCTCTGTATTTCTGTGATAAGTGTTGAGATAAATATATATTATGATGTTGATATTGCATTTTTTTATGCCCCCGCCATGTAATGGCCGGGGCATATAGTGTTACCCTGTTCCGTCCTTCCGTCATTCCGTCATCATCAGTTTCCATTCATTATCTCCCCAACGATACAACACATTCAACTTAAATTTGAAATATGGATATGTCATGAGAAAATACAGGTCAAGTTCGAATTTGGTCATGGTTCGATGATTTTTGGCAGAGTTATGCCCCTTTTACTTTGAAAATAATATGAAATTTTCAGTTTCCGTTCATTATCTCCCCAATGGTACAACACATTCAACTCAAATTTGACATATGGATATGTCATAGGAAAATACAGGTCAAGTTCGAATTTGGTCATGGTTCGATGATTTTTGGCAGAGTTATGCCCCTTTTACTTTGAAAATAATATGAAATTTTCAGTTTCTGTCATTGTCTCCCCAACGGTACAACACATTCAACTCAAATTTGACATATGGATATGTCATGAGAAAATACAGGTCAAGTTCGAATTTGGTCATGGTTCGATGATTTTTGGCAGAGTTATGCCCCCTTTACTTTGAAAATAATGTGAAATTTTCAGTTTCCGTTCATTATCTCCCAAACGGTACAACACATTCAACTCAAATTTGACATATGGATATGTCATGAGAAAATACAGGTAAAGTTTGAATTTGGTCATGGTTCGATGATTTTTGGCAGAGTTATGCCCCTTTTTCTTTGTAAATAATATGAAATTTTCAGTTTCCGTTCATTATTTCCCCAACAGTACAACACATTCTACTCAAATTTGACTTATGGATATGTTTCTGGAATGCCCAGGCCAATTTCGAATTTGGTCATGGTTCAATGATTTTTGGCAGAGTAATGCCCCTTTCACTTTGAAAATAATATGAAATTTACAGTTTCTGTTTATTATCTAACCAACAGTGTTTTATATTCAACTCAAATTTGACATATGGACATGTCAAAGGAATGGGCAGGTCAAGTTGGAATTTGGTCATGGTTCGATGATTTTTTGGCAGAGTTATGTCCCTTTCACTTTGAAAATAATATAGATACGTCTTAGGAATAAGCAGTTTAAGTTTGAATTTGGTCATGGTTTAATGATTTTGGACAACCTTATCTTTATTGAATATTGGAAATTTTTTGAACTTTTTGTTTCAGCACTCATACTTTTGTGGAAATGTATGTATAGCCATTATTTTGGCTACAAATATGAAATATGCTATTTTCAAAAGGTTAAGACTGAATAATTTCAGTGCCTTGAATATTGTATGAAAATGGTTTGTGTTAACACTGAAAAGTTTAAAGGGCTTTGAACTTAAAATGAAACAATAATTTGTGCAAACAAATTTGGAACTAAATATTATAACATCTGAAATTTTGGCTGCATGCGGGGGCATCCGTGGCATGATGACACATTTCTAGTTTATGAATTTTTTTTCTTCTTTTGCTGTCATGTTTTATCTTTGTTAGATTGTTTGTGTTAGATTGTTTTTTGACAGACGTCAATTAAATTTATCTACAATTTGTATTACTATGAGGTTTTAATATTGTTTATTTGAACAATAATGATTACCTGATAAAACTGAAAATATAGAAGCATTCATGTTGCATTTATAAATGGAAAATATAAAAAACATTGATGTTGCATTAGAAATGTTGTATTTCAGTGTAGAGTTATTGATCCTGATTGGATATTTTGTTATTAGTGTAATTGTCTGTCATATAATTTCAATAAGAATATAAAGCAATTTTGAAAAAGCATTTCATTTTATAGATTAATTTTGTAATAGAATCTGTTTTATACATAAATGTAATATAAATTATTTTAATGGGATATAATTATTTTAAACAATAATAATTTATTTAATATAAACATAATAGGGAGATAAAACAAGTCTGTCATTTCTATGTTGCCTTATTTGACCCCTTTCTGAGTTTCATTGCTAGGGGTGATATTACTTGCCTAGCCTTCAGTGTAGAGCCAGTCTGTGTGTGTGTCACCATGCCAACAGTGTTTGTGTCACCATGCCAACTATTTGTGTGTCACCATGCCAACTGTGTTGGTGTCACCATGCCAACTGTGTCACTGTCACCATGCCAACTGTGTCTGGTCACCATGCCAACTGTGTCTGTGTCACCATGCCAACTGTGTGTCACCATGGCAACTGTGTGTGTCACCATGGCAACTGTGTCGTTGTCACCATGCCAACTGTGTTGGTGTCACCATGCCAACTGTGTCAGTGTCACCATGCCAACTGTGCCGGTGTCACCATGCCAACTGTGTCACCATGGCAACTGTGTCGGTGTCACCATGCCAACAGTGTTGGTGTCACCATGCCAACTGTGTTGGTATCACCATGCCAAATGTGTTATACACCTGCTTCATAGTTTATTTAGAATTTAATAGGTTTTATATTTTAAAAATTGCAAAAGCCACAATAGCTTTTATGATAGCAAAATTTGGATTTGAAGGAGCTACTTGGTAAATTAACCTTTGTTTTATACAGTGATTTTCCTTCTTACATAACAGACTCCAATAAAAGGCCTCTTCCCAATTGAAATTTTCTTTAAAATCATGAAGTTTTCCAAAAATCTGAACTTAAACTTACTTTTTACTTTCCAAATAAGCAATTTTAGCTATAATTTTTCCCAAAATCAAGTGGCTAAGGTGAGAAAAACCACTGGTGTATATTTGAATTTGGACTTGGACACTGTACAGACTGTTGGAACATCCTAATTCTAGTGGTGTAGGCAAGCTTTTATTGTTGCATTATTGGTAGTTTAGCGTGGAGGAAGGTAGTCTAGTACTGGTGTAACTCTCCAGGAATGATGGTTAGGAAACTACCTGCCTATATGACTGAAATACTGTTGGGAAAAGGCGTTAAAAGAAAGAAACAAACAAAAATTGTTGTATAAAAAAAAATTAATGAAAGTGACATTATGCCCATCCAGTGAACAGGTAAAAATCAAAATAACTTGTAAACCAAAAAAAGAACATTAATAAGTATAATTACATCTTTATCATTACTTGTAACTTGATATTGTAAGACAAAATATAGAGCTATATAGAAGCTGTGGTGAGTATTTAAGTCAAGGAGAAAACAATACATCAACAACAGCTTATCATCTCCAGTGATTTTTCACATTGGTTATATATTGAGACAGATAGAAGACAATTACTGTCTGTGATTAGTTGAGGTTCTCTAGGTATCAAAAGTTTATAACAAGTGAATTAAAGGTTGCTTCCAATATAGACTGACAATTTACTTTCAATCAAATCTCAGTATCTTTTGTTTTTCTCCAAGTGATACTGCCATATTTTGAATAATTCAATGTTTGGATTGTAGGACAGCTCCCCCCTGTCCCCTTAATTGTTATATTAACTGCAATAAAAACTTGAATCAAGACTTCACATCTCTGCAGTTTACTGTGGTGGACTGCATATATTGTATATGATGCAATATTGAACTTATATTCTAGTAAATATTAATAATAAATCAATAAGCAGCCCCAAGTACAAGGTGTGGTGTCCATTATTCATTATATTAATTTTAGAGGATCTGCATGTTTTTAAGACAGAATTGAAAGTGCTTGGCATGATCAAATAATTAAAAGTAATCTTGAGTTTAAAAAAAAAAATATAAACAATGGTTCCTTTATGACTATAGTAAATACCTGAATTTCTGAAATAGGCAGAAATGAGACTTTAACTCGTAGCTTGCTGTTGGGAACTGTATATACATATGAATTATGATAGAAACCAGTGCAGGCCAAGATCAGCCGACACAACCTTGTGGTTCAATCATCATTTCAACTGTTACTTATTCAGTCAGAGTATTTTTCAAGTTAAAATTTTCTCTCAAAATAATGGATGGTAAATCTACCCACATTGAAAGATCACGGACAAGTCCATCTTAGATATTTATCAGGGTAAGGGTAAATGCAAGTCAAAGGTCATGGTTCCTGTACTTGGTCCTGCTTGGGTAAAGGGTTAAATTGGTCATATATGACTGTATGTTTTTTGTTGTATATATAATATATTAGAACAGCTGTTACTGTATAAGTATTGGATTGTATGACTCACTATATCACAATAATATATAGAAATTGTGTGGGCTCCCATTGATCAGCCAACAACAGGTATAAATAAGTTATTGACTTGTTATATACCTGATTTTTTATGTTGTAACATATATTGTTGTATAAAATAAGATTTATTGACTTATGTTAAAGGTATAGAAATGCTATATTTTACTCTGAAGTTTGTGCGCTCTTTGATAAGATTAACAAGCTGTTGATTCTTGACTAAAGTTTACATGTTTGGTGTAGTCAATGCAGATTATGAAATTACAACCAAAATATCTTATAGTGACATACACTGACAAAACAAGCCTACTCTGTTAACACTTGGCTATTAAAGTCCAGACCTTCCCAACTCTCAGGGATTTTTCTTGTGAACAGATTCCTGATTGTTTCCAGTTCAACCACATTAAGGTACCCAACACCTTTCCCATGCAACTACTATCCCCTATTGTCCTAAGATAATGACAGTGGGTAAATATAATAAGCCATAGTGTTACTTTGATTACTAACTTGTAAGACTGTCACATAATAATCTTGGCAACATCAATATGATTGAAATTTAAACTACGTTATTATTGATAAAGTGAAAATAAGTACTATCGGCAAGCTCAACAGCAAAATGTAAATGTATGAAAGAAGAAATCTTGTTCTTTTGATAAGAATCTAAATATTGATTATTCTTATCTTATTTTTGTTGAGTTTTAAGACATACCATGGCAACTAACCTCATCTAACCTTTCATGAATTGTATTCAAGGCATAAGCAAGCACCTTAGCAGAACCTCTGACTTTCTGTAAGTCATATATATTTATACATGTAAGTTCCTTACTTGAAAGAATCCAAAGTCCCTACTGAGATTCAAATTCATAGCTTAGAGGGTCGAATTGTTCAAATTCAGGTAAACAGACTCAGTTATACATATCGTCATTGTAAAATTGCAAAAAAAAAAAATTTATATTCGAGGACAGATTGAAAATATTCATGAACATAGTTATATTATACAAACCTGTCATAAACTAGACACCTTTTATAGTTGTAGAGTATGTCAGTTTATGCTACATTGATTAAAGTGGACATTAAATGATGCACTGCACTTTACCTTGTTGGAGGTCAGCCTCATTTACATTTTGATTACATCTTCAGAATGTTGATGACAAAGGTTTAAACTGTATATCATTATTTTGATGTTTAATGATTAGACTAAGAAATAAAAGTGTCACCAGCATAGTCTTTAACCCCTTTCCTTGCTGAAATTCTTAAATAGACTTGTTGGGGACTGACTTCTAGGATTGCTTAATTGATTCCGAGGAGTCATAATACAAGGTTTTTCTGCATGGAATTGTGTTTCCCTTTATGTGAAAAAAAGAGAGCAAAATATTCCTTTTAATTCTGGAGAGCGATACACAGCAATCATGGCTCTCTTGTATATGAATATGCATCTGTGTGTAATCCAGTTGTAGTTTGTTGTAAAATTTATTGTTTTTGATGATGACAGGAAAAAATGTCCTTAGAATATTTTAAGTGTTAAAATCTAGAATCGTATACTTTTGTGAAAAGACTGTTATAAAACAAGTCGTAAACATAACTAGACAGTTTTATGTCATCTTTGCCCTACAATGTAACAGGTTTAGTTGTCCTGTTTTATTAGCAGCAATTTTTATAGCTTATACAAATACGTTAATCTTTGTCTTAAGGTACCTAGCTTGATTTATTTACATATACAAGTTACGTTTTGAGATCATGAAGCTTGTATGTATTTCAAAATGCATTTCAAGATGCATTGAATAATTTTGTTAAAATATTTTGCCGTCTGCCTAAAAACCAAGCAATCTTTAGTGTTATAAACCTTTTTTAATCAGTATTGTTGTAAACCTCATCGAAACTTGTTCTTAAATTACGATTTTAAACGGAAAACCCCATGGTAACGCTAAATGTTTATGTTTATAAAATTCATTTTGGTTGTCTGGACACAAAAATAAGATCTCGAGTCAATATGAAACCCAATAAAATATCTATGAAATGTTGCTATTTCTGTTTTTATGAAATTCATTAAATGCAGCTTTAAATAATATACCACTGAGCTGATTTTACACTAAAAATGTCACAAGTTGAAAGAATAAAAGTTGTAAGAAAACTTAAATGCTAGAGCAATTTGTAGGTTGTTTAAATCAGATCATTAGCGTACGGAACATCGGTGGTTCTACTCAGGTGCCCGTTCGTGCCTGAAAAAATGCACGGAAGGGCATTTGAGGTTTTCCTCCACCAGTAAAGCTGGATTGTTGCAATATGACCTATACTGTGTCGATGTGACTTAAAACCCGAAACAAACAAACAAAAAAATCAGGTCATCACATGCTGTCTGTATAGTTAAATTACAATTCTGTACTAAATTTGCAGACAAGATAATAGAGTAAAATACTGTGAATTAAAATTATTACAGTTCATTTGTTTTTCTTTATCTGCAGGTACACTATAGAGATCACCCATGGCGAGTATAAGTGGATGGTTAGACGAAGGTTCAAACATTTCGACAGTTTGCACAAAGCATTACGTCTGTTTAGGGCCAGATATACACTCCCAATGCCGACTAAACAGTAAGTCTTCTCAATACATTCTTTACTTAGAGGTCAGGTCCAGTCTTTAATGATAGCTTGTAATCTCCTGCAGGTTCAGTCATACACATTATTATTATTTAAGCTTAATTACTGAGTGGTCAGTTCAGGCATAGGATTTGGGCTTCTTTACTGAGTGCTCAGGTCCAGGAATAGACTGTGCTTTTTTACTGAGAGGTCAGGTAAGGACATAGGCTTTGAGCTTTTTTACTGAGTGGTCAGGTCAAGAAATAGACTGGATTTTTTTACTGTGTGGCCAGGTCAAGGCATTGAACTTCTTTACTGAGTGGTTGGTCCAATTAAAGGTTTTAACTTTCTTTACTGAGTGGTTAGGTCCAGTCTGAACGCTTAGTTTTTATTTGTTTGGGAGGTCAGACCAAACAAATAATGGAAACGAAATTTCAGACCCTGATCTCTTATTTCCCAAAACCGGGAAAATGTCCAAAACTCTTTCAGAGCGGTTTTCTTTCCCCCTCAAAATTTTCAAATTTAAAACCAAAAAATTAAATGGAGATCATCAAAAAGAAATTTTCAAATGAAAAGGGCCGCCTTAAATTTTCCCTAATAAAAAAATTTGTTCCCGATTGGTTTAAAATTTTTAATATTTTGTTTTCTTTTAATAAACATGCTTAATTAAAAACTAAATTTTGGGAAAAATATGGTTTCTCTTTGGGTTTTTAAACTTATAACTTTTCCTGGTTGTAGGGTTTACATGCTTGCTTTGGATGCAAGAGGTCTGGAGTTCAAATCCCTGTTCAGGCAACTCTTTTTTCTTTCTTTTTTTTTAAAGCCAAATAAACATTGAATTGAATATCAGTGCAGTGTTGCAATTAGTCTTGTAGCCAATTTACTATAGTTATAACACTGGAAACAGCATTGGTGACACTATACAAACAAATTGATTTATAATCTCAGAACCCTCACCTTTCTGACATTCTGAGACCCAAACAAATTCAGTGCCTTCTATGCTTTGATTTACTGTGTGGTCAGGTCAATATTAGGCTTTAACTTACTTTACGGAGTGGCCAGATCTAATCTAAGCACTTTACTTTCTTGGTTAGGTCAGGTCTTTGGCCTTATGCTTCTGTGGTTATATTTAGTCTTAAGATTAAAGGTTCCTTACTGAGAAATCAGGTTACTGCTGAGGCTTAAAGCGTTTTTTATAAAGTTTATAGGTGTAATGTTTTGTACTGTACTTGACAATAATTAATGTCAAGCCAGTACATTTAATGTGCTATTAGCAAGGAGATTGTAACTGTCACTGATGTCTGTCTATACTGTTGGCTGATTTATCTAGTAATCTGAATTTCAAATTACAATCAGAATTCATTAAACTGAAAATCCACATTTTGGAAATCGACAGTAAAGCAAGTTTGAAACACAAACTTAGGGAGTAGACAGTTTAAAAACAAAAAATTGTTGTAGCAATATCTAGAATAACTATTTCACGTACATGATGAAGCAGTATTATTGTGGTGTTGTTCATATTGTTATCACTGTATGATCACAATATTATCATTGTGTATTTTGATTTATGAGACATGCTGAAGCTTCTTATTTAAATATACTAGCAACAGCAGCATCTGTAAATCTTATATTGTGTCACATGAGACGTATCTCAGAAGATGTAAGAAAAGAAATTAATGGTGAGATTTTCTGTCAGACAGGAATACAATTTGCAGCATCATGCAATGAGAGAGATCAAATGACTCTCAAATGACTCTTTGATACCATAACACAGGGGGGAAATTTCTGTAAAATAAACTTCTCTGTTAACAAAAGTCTCCTGTTAAATTAAGTGCTGGTCCAGAAGACTAGGTTTTAAATTGATTCGAAAGTTTAAAGTGCTTAGTGCAATGTTAATGAGGTTGTGATGTATAATGTCATACTGAAGTATTGTCAACATCTTCATTAAGATTGAAGAAGATTAATTATGTTGAAAATCCAAGATCAGGACAGAGTTTTTTTCGTTCATTGGCTTGAATAAGTTCTAAGGGTTTTAGGGAGGAATTAAATGGTTTCCATTAATTTTAATGATTTAGTTAAAACAAAATAACATTTCTTAGAAAATGTAAGAATTAAATGCAGTGTTCATGTATTATGGAAAACACAAACATGTATCACATCATACAGTAAGAAAAGAAAATCAATTTTAAGCCCTGAGTCTGATCAGGATCCATGCTGTTCGCTTACAAACCCTATTACAAGTACAGAAACTGATAACGAACAGTATGTATCCTGATCAGACTGCGCAGATGCGTTGGTTATGTCGGGACGCGGCTCATTTTTAAATCCAACTACGGCAGTTAGAATGATAACAATAAGAGCATATCATTGCACATTTTAAGGCATACAAAGTCAGTGTAATTAGCACCTGTCATACAAGTTGACCAGAAATCATCTTTGCAGCTAGAAAAGATGTAAAAAAAATGTCTTGAATCGAAAGCGTCAAATTAATCAATGGTCTCCCAACTTATTTGTGGTGAAATGTTCTCAAATTATTTTTTTATGGACCAGAAAAAAACTTTTTGTCAAATTAAATAAATCAACACACAAAAAAATTTGACTCATGTATAGGTTTTAATAAAGAATATATAGCGGACAAAATCTTCTTAACTTTGACACATCGAGATAATTGACTTTAATCACAGATTGACAGTGAGAATTTCTACTGTACTATAAACAAGATGCAGCTTTATGTTTGCCCTACAATTTGTAACCATGATTGTAATCTTGTAATGGAGACAACACAACATAAAAGTAGTCATTGTATATAATACCACATTGTATATAATACTTACTTAATATGGCAAATATTCCTAACAAGACAAAATCACTGACTTGTTTTTGTTATGAAACCTGATCATTATTTTGGTCTGAAATGCCAACATTCAATATTAGTTTCAAGTGATGAACATTGTTTATGGTACTTTTTCTTCCTTTTCATGGAATCATCAGAGCATATTAAAGCAAAATATTAGTTTAAATTCTTTAATGATAATGAAAGGGGCGTCCATGGCTGTGTGGTTAACGTCGTTGAATTCAAATCACTTGCCCCTCACCGCTGTGGGTTCGAATCTGACAGAGACTTTGGATTCTTTCATGTGAGGAAGCTATCCAGCTAGCTTACGGAGCGTCTGCGGTTCTACTCAGGTGCCTCTTCGTGCCTGAAATATGCACGGAAGGGCACCTGAGGTCTTTCTCCACCAGTAAAGCTGGAAGTTGTCTCGATATGACCTATACTGTGTCGATGTGATGTAAAAACCCAAAAACAAATAATGTTGATGAAAGCTCAAAGATTTTTTAACCACATGTGAATTTACCAGTACTGGTGTAGTATAATAAGAAAGTATAGCAGTAACCTAATGAAATTTTTAGTAATACTTTAGACTATTTCTTTTAATTTTAGAATTGTAAAATGAGTCCCCTGAAAGTGGACTGTTTTCAGCAAAGGACCTGACATAAAATAGTTCAGCTTTGTTTTTACAATAATTGAAATAGAAGTGTTCGCGTTGATGACATCACCATATAATAATTGTGTTACAGACATAGGGAACGACGGCAAAGTATCAGAGAGGAGAGAAAAGAAAGAAAAATCAAGAAAAAACAAAGAAAATCCATCTCAAGATTTCCTAATAAACCAGAGATAATGGTGAGAGAGGAAGGTCTAGAGAAAAGAAGGGTAAGTAGTCTGTTAACTTAATTTTGTGATTATTTACGTAATAATAAAGTCTGTCAGTTGGGGACACCTCAATCATATCATTTCTGCTGTACATGTACTTTTTTCCCATTTCCCCTGTTTAACTGCCCCTACACCAGACTTTGGACATGTACTTATTTTGCATAGAAGTCACTTCTTTTCCGAGTGCGGGTAGCCAATCGTAAGACAGAAACAAGAATGTAATATAACACACTATGCAGGTCTCTTGGTTAAAAGTTTGGTTAAGAATCAACCATAAGCCAGACATTTGGAAAAAAAAAACAGATTCATAAATTAAGCCTGAAATCTTTTTCATTAGAAAATGTGTATTTATGTACTTTTTTAGTTGGAGACTAATAAAATGAATTTTTCAACTGTCCCTGTTTTTATATTAAGTTTATATTTATGTAAAATGTATATCACTAGAATGTGTCAGCTAACACTGAAGACTTTGAATTAAAATTTGACATTGATCAGCTGTTTACTGTTGTCACCAAGATGAGTCATTTAAGATCCTTGACTACAGAAACATTAAGGAGTTTATTTACAACTATTGTATGAGAAGTGAAACAATTTTTGGTTGTTACAATGCACTTGTGTTAAGGTTTTTTTCAAGTGCAGTAATGTAATTTGATGTGACAATTGATTAAGATAGAAGTATACCTGTTTGAAAATAACTATAAGTTAGCCAAATTGCCCTGATCAGAAAATGTGAATAACAGGTGCTGGGTTGTATATTTTTGATTTTTTTTTGCCATTTTCATATGCCCTAAGTTAACTTCAGCCATATCACGGTATGTCCGCTTGTCTGTCCAACTGTCTGTCCATAAGCCACATCAGTGTCCCTAAGTTACTTGATAAGTATTACGTTTGTCATTTCATGCTTGATAGAAAAGATGGTCATGGCAAGTAGATGACCCCCATTGATTTCAAGGTCATTAGGTTAAGGTCATAGGGACACTGTGTTAAGCCATTGTCAGCTCAAGAACTTGAAAATGAATAAGCTTAGGTTTGTGAAACTTGGTAGGGACTTTGCTCATCTTTATGCAGTAGATGACCCCCCCCCCCCATTATCAGAGGATTGTGGTCATGGCACCCCCTTGAGTTTGGCTAGTATATCAAACCACTCTGAATGTTATATCAACTTGTGTTTCTTTGGGGTATTTTTATGTAAAAATCACTCAGAAACTAGTGAAATCCATGGTCATTTGCCAAAATTAGCATTGCTAGAATCTGCATTGACAAAAAGAAAGCTGAACTAATTTAAGGAGATATCTACCATTTGAAACATATGAAAATAGGCATAATTATATTATTGATTAATACTAGACATTCACCAGCTGTTTTAGACAGCCATATGTTTTCTGTCATATTCATAAGATCATTTTGATTGAATGATTACTTATTTGACAGGTTTTCATTTACAGTATCTTTACCCCATGAATAATATCATGTGACAGTTTATTGTAAAACAGATTTTTCTGCGAGGCCAAAATTTAGTGAATTTCTTATTTCAGTTCTGTTAAATTTATGTAATACTAAGTGAACACTTATTTTCACAGAATCTTTGATTTGTGAAGTTAATTGTTATCAAAAATTTAATACCGCTCTAAAATTTCTAATTTTACAGTATCCCTCATGATAGTGTAAAGCCTATGACATCACATAGAACCAGGCTTAGACTGCACTTCGTTTCAGTTTGTCCAGGTTCCTTACTTTTTTCCAGTTCTAAGTTTAGTATAATCATGTATTCTGATTATATACATTATTTATTAAAATTCCTTTTAACCACTTTTAGACTGCCTAAAGCATGGAAATTCCAGTATAAAAATCATCAGAGAAATGGTTCTAATAAGAAAAACAAAACAAATTAAGTTATTTTGTCTGATTCTCAGTCATGTTAAAAGGAAATAAAAGGTTTTTGTAGGTTTATTGTCGGCCACAGTCTTGATACCTGCATTGTTCCAGGCTTCAGTATATGACTGTGTCCATTAGTGACATGCAAGTTCCTGTGGTTCTGTAATCCAGTGTTAGCTTGATACATAGATTGTGAGGATTAATCCTTTTTGATAGGGGATATAATTTTAACATATGAATTTATTAAGGTATATGAGCAGTAAAATATCTTAATTCAAGCCGAGTTTTTGTAACAAAGTGAGGAATATGAAACAAAAATAAGTATGAACTGCTATAATTATATGAAACTAAAGAGATATCTTGTATAATTTTGTGTTGTAACTTAATTTGCACACCTTTGTTTAACCAGCTCATTAACATAAATACATCTGTTGTCGCTCAGATATTCATGATTGTTTCTTCCTGTATTCCTATAATTATAATACAAGATAAAAAAACATGTTGATATGAAATACAAGCTGTTGACATGATGAAATTGAGTCATATATCAACCTGGGATGCCAATTAACTTTGTATTTATGATGGATGAATAAAATAACTGTGTGCTCTTGGTCACTTTGTTACAAATTGATAAAAAAATATGCATTTTAAGTTTATTTTAATTTTAGTAACTTGTCATTGTCAGCAGTTTATCTTTTAGGTAAACAGTTAATTGTATCATTTTATTCAGGGAAATATTCTATAACAAATACTACATGTATTTTGCTACACATCAAATGAATATGAGCCGTCTCATGACAAAACCAACATAGTTTGTTTGCGGCCAGCATCCGCGCAGTCTGATCAGGATCCATGCTGTTTGCTTACATACCCTTTTACAAGTAGAGAAAATGATAGCAAACAGCATGGATCCTGATCAGACTGCACGGATGCTCAGGCTGGTCTGGATCCATGCTGGTCGCAAACGCACTATGTTGGTTTTGTCATGACGCTGCTCATATACAACACACAAAAATGCAATAAAAATAGATTGTCCATGAAACTTAAAGTGTATTTACAATATGTACACATTACTTTAATATTACACACTAAATTATATAATTCATAAATGATTAAGATGAAATAAAAATAAATGAAAGTTGTAAAACAGTCAAGACAATTATCAGTGTAATGGACTAAATTCATTGTCACATGGAACTGTACAATTACTCATAATTATATTTGTTTTTAATTTGAATGTTGAATTTGATGAAGATAACAAATGAATGAATAGTATCATATGTAAATTATATTTGAAACTGAACTTTTCTTACTATTGTGTTCAATACTTTTGATCACTATGTAAATACTAAATGAACTTTGACAGTGACGGCACATGGGGCAGCCTGGCGTTTTTGTTCTTTGAGTTGAATATTTGTATATGTTGATATAATATGTATCACATGTCCCTTAAGTACACAATGTGACTACTTACTTATTCTTACTTATTCATTTTCCTCATTTTCTTTTCTTTATGACAACTTCAACAATTTTTAAAAAATATTTGGATATTTTTTATTGTCTGGCAAAGAATTCCTGTTTATTGTGGTGCTGTAGAAAAATATGTGAACAATAATGCAGTACAGTACAGTATAGTACAGTACAGTATGATTTGTATTTGTATTATATATATTTGAGTCAAGTATGATAAACTCAGGAGTATAATATTTTTGGTTAATTTGTTTGGTGTTATTTTGGTATTCGTTTCATTCATTGTTTTAGGATTTCTTATACTAACAAAATGAGGTGTTATAGAGTAGGAGAGAACAAATAAAGCTATCTGCATATCTTTTATATGAAAATATACAAGTTATAAAATTTAAGTATTTTAATTACAAAATCTCTTAAATTAACAACAGACAGCTCAAAATGTAAAGCAGGATGTTTATGATAATATTTATGTATTGAATATTTATGTGCAATATAAAGGATGAATAATTTAAGTAATCTTCCTATGATCTAATTTCTAAGATATTTGCATTACTGCATTTTTCGCAGAATTTTACAAATTGTTTCCTGTTGTTGATTTGTTTTTAAGCTGAATCAGTATTGTTGTTAATGACTGTACATTATTAAGTCACTTGTATTTAATAAGATCAGTAAAGTTGCATCCTTTGACCAAAATTTCCCTATTTTATGTTGCATTTGAAGTAGATATAAAATATTCAATAATTATGATATAATTATTACACTTAGTTTTGCTCTTCCTTTATTTTCCTTTAAGTACAAAGGTTAAGTCTATGTTAAGATACGTGATTTAATACCTGATCTAGTATTAATACTTTACTAGAAATATAGAATTATTAGAGTCTGTGACCCACTGCTACTTGAACCAAAATTAATTAAAATTAATTGTAAACCTAAGTTTATGAAAGAAGCAGTTTAAACTTCTGGAATCAAGCATAATGTATTTGCTATATTCTCCAAAAATAGAAAGCAAGGACTTATAAAAGTCATTTTTGGTTACTAATGGCAACAATGATTACATTATATTATTTAATTAAAAATGGAACAAGTTCATTTATTGGTTGGTATGATGAACAAATGTACATGTAGTAGAATCCATGCCTAAATGCTTAGGGCTGCAGACTTCTTTAATCTTTTGCTCCTCCATCTCATCAAATCCTGCAACGGAATTTTTGATTAGAGAAACTTACCCAGATGGCTGTATATGGATTTTCTGTGTTTATTTTCAAGTTTTGTCTGGTGCCTGATGTTTAAAAATAATACAAGTAGGAACAGATTAGGTATTCCTCCACCATTAAACATGACTTTAACAGTGTTGCTGTAACTTAAAACCTTATTTTTCCATGGATAAAGTTACTGTTTGTATCATTTTGTATGCCAGTTTTGTTCACAAAATGACCAATGTGACCCTGTCTTCATTGCTGGTCATCAGAGAAGTTTATGATAAATCTCGATACAAACCCATCACTTTAATGGCTCAAAGTTTACAATGAGTACACATTATGTTATAAATATGTCACTTGCATGTATTTTTGATGACATTGGATTTTTAATGGCATATATATCTCTGCTAATTACCACAAGACAAAAATATTATGACTGATGGTGGATGACATAGATAAAATGTAACCCTTGACCTCAGCTCATTGAATTTTTGTGAGACTTAATCACATTATAAGTTTGAGTTTATCTTTACAACTCTACTGGGCTTCAGATAGTTTTTAAAGCTTTGCTTGTCAGTAAGTTTGGTCTATTAGTTTTTAAAGCTTTGCAGGTCAGAGTTTGGTTTGACTTTTTTACCAATATATTATAATGATATTTGTTTCATATGAAACAAAGCAACAACAAGGAAAGTAATTGTTGGAATGTTACAGGAACTCAAAAAATATCTATACAGTGTTATAACTTGGCAGACTGTAAACATGAAATTATATTTATTTAGCTAAGTGTTAATGATATAAGCAGCTGATGTAGGGTAATAATTGTCAGCTGAAAACAATACCTGTATATATTGATCTTAGTTTTATTGTTTGTAAAGCTGCACTGATTATAAGATAGCTTTATTGGCAGGTATTTTATTGATATGGCTTATAAAGGTGTTGTTGTTTCTGGTCAATAGAGAGTCTTCAGTTGTCAACGGTTATTATATCAGATATGTCATGTTGTGTACAGTAGACTCCCCCTGCATTGAAAAACTCAACTGTCCATTACCAGTACCTTTAAAGGACTGATTTGGGGTTGAAATAAGGCCTTTTTCCCCTCTCCAATAAGTTTATTATCAAACCAATCCCCTTATATCTGAAATAATTCTCTTAGTTATAGTCAACATTGAATATTTTTTATCCACTTGATCAAAGAGATTGACAATTATCTCTTGTTTGAAATTATAATGGTAACAGATGTGCTAACTTAAAAATGATCAGGGTCTAAAGCACATCCAATTTGATTTCAATTCCTTGTTAGTGGTCTTGTTTAATGGCCCACTTTATTAAATAAGTTGCCCTATTTAACTGTACTTTTTATCACAATTAGGCTTTATATTATTTTGCATGTTATCTTCCTCAAGTCCTGGAGGCAATCAGAGATGATAACCACAAGTTAATGTATGATGTGACATCCTTTGTTTACTGAATGTGTGACATTTATGGATGTTTGCTGCTGTTATTACATAGACATAATTATACATGTTGGCAGAACTGTCTCATTGGATTTATTGAAAATTTGCATGATTTTAGAATAAATTGTAAAAGATACATTAGAAAAGAAATAAAATTAGACCTGTATGCATAAATAAATATGTAGCAAATGTCTTTAATTTGATATGTGTTTTGTGCTTTTAGATCATCTTCTGTCACATTCAGATTTTTAAAATCTTTTGATATTTGTTCCAGATTCGAAGCAAGTCACCTGCATTTTATCCCATACAGAGTTGAGAGTTGTTCACTTTAAACTGAGCTGTAAACTCTGGAATATTTTATATAAATTTACAGAGATATATTTGAAACAATATATTATATACATAAAGATTTTTTTTTGTTATACTTTCAGCAACATCTGGAGCTGTATCTACAGAGTATTCTGGAATCTAAATGGTATAGGAACCATACTGAAGTGGTAAATACCTCATATTACCCATTCAAACAATGTTCCATTATAAACAGGCCTATGCCATAATATTGTAATATTTAACAACATGTTTTGCTTTCTCTTGATTCTATAACTGCAGTAAATAGCATAGCAAATGTTTCAGAAGTTTGAAAATCAAACAAATGAGCCGCGCCATGACAAGACCAACGTAATGGGTTTGCGACCAGCATGGATCCAGACCAGCCTGCGCATCCGTGCAGTCTGATCAGGATCCATGCTGTTCGCTATCAGTATTGCTACTTGTAATAGGGTTGGTAAGCGAACAGCATGGTCGCAAACGCATTATGTTGGTTTTGTCGTGATGCGGCTTAAATTATATCATACAGTGTATTCTTAGTTATATTACCAATGGGAATAAACTAAACATAAATACAGTACTATAGAACCAGTATCAAGCCTAGTTACAGCTTTTCAAGCTTCTGATGAAAATCTTAAATGTTGTCCAATTGTCACATTGTACAATATTACAATTGGATAAGAGTTGAAAATAGTAGTTAATGAAATATAGCCTTCCTACTAAAAATATTTTTTTGTGACTGAAGTTAAACGCTTCATTGAAATTTTGTCATTTTCAATACAAGTTCTTATAAAGTAGAGCTTTAACAGGGCTAGCAGTTTGCTATATAGAGACTTGACGAATTCTCACTGTATATTTCCACTTACTCCCATGTTACATATATATAGAAGAGAGCTGTCATCATGGTTTTGTATTTAATTGTACAGTATGTTATGGGAACAATCCTATTCTGTTGAAGTTTTGTCTTACTTTAATAAACTTACAGAGGCTTACTCTAAGAACATTTTAATACAGTAGAAAAGTAAACCATTCAGCTGCTATATAATCAACAATGAATAATACAAATGAGCCGTGCCATGACAAAATCAACATAATGGGTTTGCAACCAGCATGGATCCAGACCAGCCTGCGCATCCGCGCAGTCTGATCAGGATCCATGCTGTTCGCTATCAGATTCTCTACTTGTAATAGGGTTTGTAAGTGAACAGCATGGATCCTGATCAGACTGTGCTGATTCGCAGGCTGGTCTGGATCCATGCTAGTCGCAAACCCATTATATTGGTTTTGTCATGACGCGGCTCAAATATAAAGTAAGAGAAGAAATGATTTCACTTTTTCAGTTGAAGTTTCTGGATGTAAGTGAGTTATCATTTGTGAACAGACTTGGTCAGAAATGGAAAGAAGGGGATGTCAACAAATGTTCAGGTGGTCGCAGAATCTCCATAGGCTGCTGTGGATGTCTTAAAAAATATCATGTTGCTGGTCGATGGAGTAAAAGGTTTGTATATGGCTGATATACTACATGCTTATCTCAATACAGAGAGCATTGGTTATGTAATCCTGTTGTTGCTGATTATGATTCTTAGGCAATGCGAAATTTCTCCATGACATTAATCTTGGAACATTGAATCTTATGGTAATTAGTTTCTCACTGCTGATTCAGAAATTGTGTGGGATTAGAAGTTGATCACTTGCCAAGAAATTGGTAATTAGTAGTTAGTTATCCAGTTATGCTTGTAGGAATGTATGCATGTGAGATGAGATCTGACCAATAATGTATTAAATTCAGCAGACTAACAAACTTAATACAGTTGTCACAACTTGTGTCAAGGCCTTGTGAAACAAGTGTTTAAATTTTAGATTTTTTTACCAATGTAAGTTTGAGAAAAATGATGCAAATTTTTGTCTAACTTGGGCTAAAGGATCTTGGTTTACAAACTTGAAAAGAAGTTTACCTCTAACTAAAGACAAAGATGATAATAATGCTAGGGCCAATATAACTTGGACATTTCATTTTCTAAATCTCTGAGGTCATAAACTAGTGTATTAAATGCCCCTGTAAGTTGAAAAAAGCAACAATTAATGCAAGTGTACACCCTTTAAATGATTTCTTCCATGATTAATAAAAGAAAGATTGCATATTTGTTTCAATTCAAAATTTTAAATATACATGTAAATGTTATTATTCTCTGGTTTTACAATGAAAAAGAGAGCAAATCTATGAACAATTTATATTATGTCAGTTCTGTTTGAATAATGTTTGTCTCTATGGTAGATTGTTGATATGAAAATCCAATACAGATCTTAACACTTAAAGTGCTCAGTTACCAAAGATTTGAATAATACAGTAGGCAGAGCTTTAATGTAATAAGAAATTCATAGTATGACAATATGTCATAAGGGATTTGTAAATGTTGAGATATATTGTATGACTCATTGAATATCTCAACCATCCTATAGATACATTGTATATACAGTAAAATTTGAGAAAACCGGACGCTGAGAAAATCGGAACTCTCTAAATACCGTACGAATAATTCAGTCCCAAATTTTCCCTTCTTTTAACTATTGTATTAAACATTGACAATACCGGAATCTGTAAAAACCGAATATCGGATGGTTGATAGGGGACTACACAGTCAATTATATAGACAATTACCCTGACAATACCGGACGACGAAGGTGTGAATTACCTTGTGTACTTATCAATTGGTTGTGTATAATACGCTAACTGAGCGGTAACGGAACAATGATTGTCTGTTTTGTTTATTATGTCTCATTTCACAGTTTGATTTATTTTAAGGTATATATGTTACCGTTTTATATAAATGCCAAAATGCACGAGGAATTGATAAGTTAAAATCGGTTGATGGGAGCTGTCTATAAGTGACAAATTTGAATTAATTAAAAACAGTGAAACTTTGCCGAGACCTACTTTAAAAATCTTTATCTGACAAATATGGAATAGGCAATATTTACAATTGGGGAATTATTATTAACAAACAAAGTAAACTACATGTATGTTCCTTAAATCATTATCCATTACCCAAATGTAAACATATGCCGGTGTAATCGGACTTTATCTTTATGAGGTAACTGCTGTTCGTTTAATAATAATTATTTTCATTCAAAATAATTCAATTTATTTTCGAGAAAGAAATAGTCTGTGTATTACATTAATATTGGTACCCGTTTCTATTAAGTATGTCATTACACATACGTACATAAACTGAGCTACAGTCGTTTACAGTTACATTGCTATAAATACGTGAAAATCGCGCAATTCTCCCACTTGCTTTCGACAACGCATTCAGACTTACAGTAGTACCTTTACGAGAATTCTAATTTGCTGTGTAACGCTATGCCACGTGGTCGCAGGACAGCTGTAACATTGCCTTCTCCTCAGGAAGAGGATAGTAATGCTAGAACAACGAGAGGCCGAAAGAGACCAGCTTCTACAGCGTTAACGTTGGAGGACTCCGTTGATGAGCGCATGTTGCAGAACGAAGCCGATGTTTGGATTCTGGGGATTCAATCCCATACTGGGCCGGGAATTATGCAAAGAATGCGGCTAAGGAGAATTTGGGCTTGAAGGATGTGTCCATTGCCTGGTGGGCAGAGAGAGGCCTCAGATGGGGTGGTTTTAGACGCCTAATAGAAATGCAGGTGTTGTTTTCTTCTCCACCTTCTATTATTTTTATTCATTTAGGTGGTAACGACCTTGTGTCGGTCAATACAGTACAACTACGACTTTTAATTGAACAAGAAATTACATATTTAAGGGAAGCCTTTCCTCATACTGTGATAATCTGGGTTGATATTTTACAATGTCAAAATTGGTCAGGTGCTATTAGGGGATATCGAAATATCGAAATGAAAAGAAAACGCCTTAATCGTCTAGCCAGAAAAATTGTTACGTCATCAGGCTTAAGTGATATCATTATACCTGATATTGATGCGGCCACGGCCTTTTTTCGAGATGATGGCGTACATCTCAATACAGTAGGTTTGGAATTCTATCTAGATTATATTAAGGATGCTATTGTCAAGCATTTAGGATCACGCCATGTATAGACCTGGGAAGTTGTTACCGGCCTCTTTAATAAAAAAAAAATAGTATGAATAAATTTGGGGGATAAATTAATCAATTTATTGTGGCGAAAATTTATTTTAGGAGAAGTAAAATTAATCAATTTATTGTGGCGAAAATTTATTTGTAGAAGAAGTCAGATGTGTCACATTCTTTTGCATTAGCCGGTAAACTATTTGGCATTCGGGTCTGGTTACCCGGTAGCCAATGTTAAATGGTTTCAGTATGGCACATGTGTTTTTATTTAATAAGCTTGAAATTAAATATTAGCGCGACACGTCTGGCTTTCTTGCTGTTTCGCTGCATTAGGTACATGTTTATAGGAATCAGGCGAGATACCTCGACTGGTTATTCAGAGCGGCCATTACCTCCATTATATATTTTATTGATCTATTTGACTTGTATAAAAGCTATGATACAAGCTGAATTGCAGCGTATGCTCGTACAAAATAAATTTGCTATTTGAATTTATTTGGTATTCTTTTTTCTTTCGTATAGTAAAATAATAATAATTATTTTCATTCAAAATAATTCAATTTATTTTCGAGAAAGAAATAGTCCGTGTATTACATTAATATTGGTACCCGTTTCTATTAAGTATGTCATTACACATACGTACATAAACCGAGCTACAGTCGTTTACAGTTACATTGCTATAAATACGTGAAAATCGCGCAATTCTCCCACTTGCTTTCGACAACGCATTCAGACTTATAGTAGTACCTTTACGAGAATTCTACCCACCCACCACACCCCATTGTTTCTAAGTTCCTAATAGCCAGGACTTTTATAAGATATTTTGAATGTTTATTCACATCATTCTTGTAGTACAGTTAACCTTTTAAAGAGCACATTGACTGTTTCTTCGTAGTTTTATGTTGTAGATATGTTGTGGACACTGTTGGTACGGATGCTGCACGTAGATGGGAGTATGCTCCATCATGTTTCAACTACACTACATCATATACAGCATACATTTACCAGATGTGACCAAGGATTTGGCGATTTATCATGGACTTGTAAATAGCTTTGCGTTTGTGTTCAGCGCTTGATGGACTTGATGTAGTGACTTTTCTTCATTTTTGAAAAACAGTTGAATTTATATTTCCGTGCCTCAGTGTCTATTTCCTTTACATTCGCTAAGTTTTTGTTGACATTAAACTTACATTACTGTGTGATTCGCGATTGTATGCGTGCTACAAGTTACACAATAGGAATTTTATTAGGTGCAAATAATTTCTTTAATATTACATTTTAGTCGCTCTTTTGTAATTGTTATAAGGGAGTCAGACTTGTCGGTTACCAGCAGTAATTTGAGAAATTTTGGCATAAGGTATTTAGTAGAAACAGGCAGCGTTATATTGTTTTTACTCAGTGGTTCATTAAGTGGCAGCTGTTTTTCCCTGGGTACCCGGTGACAAGCCGCTGCTACGGAATGACACTGGTGCCGGTGTATCTATATTTATATATATATATATAATTATACATAATCACATGAGCGCATTTTCAGGTCGGGTTGATTCCCCTGATTGCGGGGTTGAATCGGTATTGCATATTGCTATGTTGCTAAAACGACCCATGTACTTTACAATGTTGCACCATCCTTATGCAGTGTCTATGGTGGTAGATGTCTATCGTTTCTGTTGAGACTATCATTTTTGGGTACTGGCACCGTCATTGTAGTACATCTAGTTCATGTTATGGACTGGGTCAAGTGTGTTTTGCCCACAGTACTTGGTGAAACCACAGTTGCTTTGCGTTTTTGCTTCGCTAGCCCGAGTTCATTATGGTGTTACGCTTTTCCATTACACTTGCTACCATGGTGGTCATGAATATTAATGGATACCCCACTCGTGTTTGTGATCATCACTGTAGAACTGTCTCTATGATACACCAGATTGCGTTATAAACAACTCCGGCTATATGTTTTTACCCAGAGTTGGGTGAAATTTGTCGCGATTGGACAACCATTGCGTTTGTTATTGCAGTTTTGTTCAGTGGTAGTGTGTTGGTATTGCTTTTCGACCTGGTGTCAAACAATGAGCTGCTTTTCCCCTATGCAGTGGTTAATTTGATGGATGGGAGTCATGTCTGGTTACCCAGGAATGGCTTTTCTGTTCGTTATCTTGGCTACTGGCACCGTCGTTGTGACACAGAGATGCGCATGTGATGTATATGCCTGTAATTTGCCTGTATTAAAATTAGCAAGTTTTTCATTAATTGCATTAGCCGGTAAACTATTTGGCATTCGGTTCTGGTTACCCGGTAGCCAATGTTAAATGGTTTCAGTATGGCACATGTGTTTTTATTTAATAAGCTTGAAATTAAATATTAGCGCGACACGTCTGGCTTTCTTGCTGTTTCGCTGCATTAGGTACATGTTTATAGGAATCAGGCGAGATACCTCGACTGGTTATTCAGAGCGGCCATTACCTCCATTATATATTTTATTGATCTATTTGACTTGTATAAAAGCTATGATACAAGCTGAATTGCAGCGTATGCTCGTACAAAATAAATTTGCTATTTAAATTTATTTGGTATTCTTTTTTCTTTCGTATAGTAAAATAAATAAAAAATTTAATTGTATTTATATGCAATAATGGGACAAAAACAATTAAAACATATTGTATAGAATTTTTATCATTTCTTTATTTAGCAATATACTTACTCATAATCATGAAAATGCAAATATACGTTCAGCATCCTTTGTAAGTCATTGCTCGGTTTATATGATCCTGAACAGCTGAAGGGGACATTGAGAATACCGGACCGCTGAGAAAACCGGACAAAACCCTCGGTCCGAAAGCCGTCCGGTTTTCTCAACTTTCACTGTATATTGATATCTCCTCCATGATATAAACATTCATTGATATCACCACCTAGATATAGTTGTTCATTGATATCTCAACCTTTCTATAGTTGTTCATTGATATCTTCACCTTTGCTATAATTGTTCATTGATATCTTCCCCTTATTGATATCTCCACCTTGCTTTAGTTATTCATTGATATCTCCCTTTTACTATAGTATTGGTATTCCCCTTGCTATGAATGTTCATTAAAACATTCCCTTTTGCTTTAGTTGTTCATTGAAATATTCTCCTTTGCTATAGTTGTTCCCCTTTGCTATGGTTGTTCATTGATACATTCCCCTTTGCTATGGTTGTTCATTGATATCCCCTTGCTATAGTTGTTCATTGATATCTCCACCTTGCCATAGTTGTTCATTGACATTTGCACCTTGCAATAGTTGTTCATTGATATCCCTTTTGCTATGGTTATTCATTGATACCTTCCCCTTTGCTATGGTTGTTCATTGATATCTCCACCTTGCTATGGTTGTTCATTAATATCTCCACCTTGCCAAAGTTGTTAATTGATATCTCCACCTTGCCATAGTTGTTCATTGATACCTTCCCTTTTTGTTATGTTTGTTCATTGATATCTCCCTTGCTATGTTTGTTCATTGATATCCCCTTTGCTATGGTTTTCATTGATCTACATGTACAGATGCTCATTGATATAGATAGGCAAGTTATTTTGCTTACGCTTGCTGTTCTACAAAAGTTTGTGTTTTGAAATGGATAATTCAGTCTTTATTGATAGAATTAGTAAGAGGTTTTAAATATGTTTTAAAGATCTAGCTAGACATAGTGTTTAACTTGGAAATATGCACTGAGAGGCAAATGTGGGTTTCATAAATTTATAATACTTATAGGATAATAGTAACCATTTAGGCTAAACAGTGTCGTTGTGACATAATTAGAATCCCCGAGATAGAATATTTCTGCATGGTCATGTTTATTCATTGTACACTTACCAGAAATACACAATTTTACTAGTTATAAAATATCGAGCTAAAGTTTTAGTTCTATACATCATACAAACTTTTATACTGTTAAAGCTGAATATATTATTCCCAGTATTGCTGGGTAATTTGTTTACTGTTCTTAATTGATATTGATTTCTTAAAGTGAACTAGAAATACTGTGATCTGGCCAGTGATGCCTTACCTTCAAGCATCTTTTGCCATGTTTTATTTATTATTGAAAACAGATATGAGCCGCGTCATGACAAAACCAACATAATGGGTTTGCGACCAGCATGGATCCAGACCAGCCTGCGCATCCGCACAGTCTGATCAGGATCCATGCTGTTCGCTTACCAACCCTATTACAAGTACAAAAACTGATAGCAAACAGCATGGATCCTGATCAGATTGCGCGGATGCGCAGGCTGGTCTGGATCCATGCTGGTGGCAAACGCACTATATTGGTTTTGTCGTGACGCGGCTCAATTATTATTTGAGATTTGTTTTACTGTATCTTCTACCATTTGTTTACATTTCCCCTGTGTCATGTTTCAAGGAAATATTGAAATGTATATATACTGAGTTACAGTGTTGAATAAATCATAGACCACACCTGTATTTGCACATGGCAACTTTAATAATATAGGAACATTGCATGTAATTTGTGCTGTGTTCTACCCAGAGATAAATTAATTCATGCATTCATTGTTATAACATTTCTATATTGTGACAGTCCTGTTGATTGCATATATTATCAATTTATGAAATGGTAGGATCTCAGATTTAGTGGTTCAAGTCCTTGTAATTGATGTGGTAATCTACACTGTGATTCCCTTTTTGTGTCGCTGTCTACAGGTGGATGATTTTTAATGGCCCTTCTCTTATACAACTTATGCAATTTGAATAAAACTTTACAGGATTGATTGGTACTTCAAGTTCTGCATATTTAAAGGGTTTTCCAGTTGAATGCTTTTTGACTGAGTTACGGCCTTCAAATAAATCAAAGGGCTGCATGCTCTGTGGTATTTTCTGATCTTTCCTGTATATATGTATTTTTGTGCCCCCACGTTAGTGGCGGGCATTTAGATTTACCCTTGTTCGTCCGTCCGTCTGTCCGTCCGTCCTTCCGTCCGTCTGTCCGTTCACTTTTGTGTCGCAAGTAACTCAAAAAGTATTTTACCTAGAGTCATGAAACTTTACAGGAATGTTGATCAGCATGTGTAGTTGTGCACCTGGGTATTTTCGTCTGGATATTTTTAGTATTTTCAGAGTTATTGCCCTTGACTTAGTAAAATTTTGCAATTTTCAACTTGTGTCGCATGTAACTCAAAAAGTATTTGACCTAGAGTCATGAAACTTTACAGGAATGTTGATCAGCATGTGTTGTTGTGCACCTGGGTATTTTCGTCTGGATATTTTTAGTATTTTCAGAGTTATTGCCCTTGACTTAGTAAAATTTTGCAATTTTCAACTTGTGTCGCATGTAACTCAAAAAGTATTTGACCTGGAGTCATGAAACTTTACAGAAATGTTGATCAGCATGTGTAGTTGTGCACCTGGGTATTTTTGTCTGGATATTTTCAGTATTTGTAGAGTTATAGCCCTTGACTTAGTAAAATTTTGCAATTTTCAACTTGTGTCGCATGTAACTCAAAAAGTATTTGACCTAGAGTGATGAAACTTTCACGAATGTTGATCAGCATGTGTTGTTGTGCACCTGGGTATTTTCGTCTGGATATTTTTAGTATTTTCAGAGTTATTGCCCTTGACTTAGTAAAATTTTGCAATTTTCAACTTGTGTCACATGTAACTCAAAAAGTATTTGACCTAGAGTCATGAAACTTTACAGGAATGTTGATCAGCATGTGTTGTTGTGCATCAGATATTTTCGTCTGGATTTATTTAGTATTTTTAGAGTTATTGCCCTTCACTTAGAAAATTTTTGCAATTTTTAACTTGTGTCGCAAGTTACTCAAAAAGGATTTGACATTGTCATTAAACCTTATGGGCAGGTTGCTCAGCATATTTAGATTTGCACCTTGGGTTTCGCTTGTGGATTTATCCAGTATTTGTAGAGTTTTTTCCCTTGACTTAGTAAAAAGATTGACAGAACAGTGGCGCGGTGGGGGCACCCGTGTCCTATGGACACATTTCTAGTTATATACTATAATTCATCTTACGCAGCGACTGCGTTTAGATTTTTTTCTATAACAGTTTGAGATTGATACATATGGAATTTTGCATGCCTAGAGTTGAATCAAAAAATCATTTTTAGTCCCCTACCGGTTTACCGGAGGGGACTTTAGGTTTACCCTCCGTCCGTCTGTCCGTCTGTCCGTCCGTCCGTCCGTCAGTCCGTCCGTCTGTCCGTCCGTCAGTCCGTCCGTCCACAAAACTGGATCCCGCGATAACGCAAAAAGTACTGAAAATATTTTAATGAAACTTGATATATGGATAGATGGCAGTATGGAGATTATGCACGTCTTTTTCTTTTCTTCCTATGTTGAAAATTCTGGTTGCTATGGCAACAAATAGACTGAAAATATGGCAAATTTTACACATAACCTGGATCCCGCGATAACGCAAAAAGTACTGAAAATATTTTTATGAAACTTGATATATGGATAGATGGCAGTATGGAGATTATGCACGTCTTTTTCTTTTCTTCCTATGTTGAAAATTCTGGTTGCTATGGCAACAAATAGACTGAAAATATGGCAAATTTTACACATAACCTGGATCCAGTGATAACACAAAAAGTACTGAAAATATGTTTATGAAACTTGACATATGGGTAGATGGCAGTATGGAAATTATGCACGTCCTTTTCTTATCTTCCTATGTTGAAAATTCTGGTTGCTATGGCAACAAATAGACTGAATTTCAAGATTTCTGATTCTAGTTTTTAAGTTTTTTCACTATAAGTTCTTTATTTCTTAAGGTATTTTCTTCAAACTTTAAATATAAGTTGCTTGTCATCAACCACATCATATGTGACAAGGTTCACAACTCTAGCACAAAATTATCAGAATTACCTCCCTTGAACTTAAAATTTTCATGAAAAAAACATTTTTTTTTTTTTTAATAACTTCTTTTTCTGAATGTATCTACTTCAAACTTCATATAAATGTTTCTTATTATCACTCAACATTTGTGAGTGTTCAATACTCTAGCAAGACTATTTCCAGAATTATGCCCCTTTTGAACTTAAAATTTTTTTTGAGAAATTGGTAATTTTTACTCCAACTTCTTCAATCATGATAGGATTTTTAAAAATGTTATATTTGATAACAGGGATGTTTAAAAAATAACTTTAGAGTGTCCTTCAGTCCGTCTGTCTGTACATAAAAACTGTTTCCTGTGATCACTTTTAAAGAACTTTTTCAACAAATTTACTTAAAATAGGAACCTAAGTGAATGGCCAATGGCCCTTCAGAATGTTGCTTGGGCTCTTACCGGTAGGGGACTTATGGATTGCTTGCAATACTATGATAATTGCTTGTTTATTTTTTTATGACAGCCACACTTTATCCTTGCATATCAGGGCTACTTCCTTAAAAAAAACACTTAAAAAAATGTTGCCTCGACTAGGATTTGAACCTTAGGCCTATCACACCCTAAACGAGCGCGCTACCTCTGCACCACTGTGAAGTAATACATAAAAACAAATACATTGTAATTCTAAAATTGAGAATTTCCATTTCGTGTTTGTAATCTTTATAAATTTCGAGTTATTTTTTTCACGATAAACCTGTTGTTAAACACTGATGAAAATAATTTAGCGAAAATCTTCTCGCCAAAACAGTCCGACATGTATATATTCCACTACTCGACAGTCAGATTTATTTGTGTACTACGCTCTGAAGTATTTGGTAATTGACATAGCTAAAAATAGCATTTTCATTGATTAAGCTTTACAGTAATAGTCGAACATTATTCATTGGGTAAAAAAGATATTCATCCGCGAAATTTGTGATTGTAACCTCATATTTCTATTGACTAATCTAAACTTTTAATGCACTGTAATTCGTTAAATGTCTACATTAAAAATTATTCTTTCTTTTAAATTGCTAGTTTTTAAGCAGTTTTGAGTGAGAACTACTTTGCGTTGTTAGGTCTGTGAGGAAATTTTGTGTTAGACCGTGGATGTTAGCTATGTATTTACTGATCTTGCGATCAGAAAATACAAAAATGCGTTTTGGCCTTTCAATGATTTTTGTGTCTCCTGCTACACAGTAGCTGCAATATGCTGCAAAGTAGCTGCAACTTATAGGGAACAAATTGGTCAACCAGCCCTCAAAACAACTGCTGAATTGGCCATTATCAGGCCACACATGTGATCACTGATTGCTCTTGTCTATGTTGTTTCAAATGTTTCATTAGTTGCCTTCTAAGAAAAACGGGTTAAAAAATGCTCAGAATATAAGAAGATTGTTTAGATAAATTAATAGTTTTATTTTACTACAGTATTAAACTGGCTTTAAACTTTAGAAAGTTAACATTAATAGTATTGTATCATAATATACAGTGCATGAGATTATAATATAGGAAATTTATAACACTAAAGAATGGTAAGTTGCTCTTCCTAGGTAACCTTTACTATCATTGTTCTTATGTTATACATATATAATGTCTCAACAAGATTATATACTTATGTATTCACAACAGAATTCCATTATATTTTATAACAGATGGTTGGTTGTGAAGGATACATTTATTGCATATATACGACCATCAGATGGAGTGTTATGTGATGTCATGTTGATGGATTCAGAGTTCAGAGTGGAATCTGGAATGTCAGCAACAGGTGCCCCTCATGGTCTCCTTGTTATGAACCAATCTAGGTAAATAGCAGTAAAATAATAAATCAAATTGTGTACTGTAAATATATGTCTTACCTAGGTATATGATGCTGTAAGGAAAAAAAACAAAACAGAAAAACTTTGAAGAAAAAAGTTCATACCAAATAAGAGATTGAAGTTTAGATAAAAGAAAATTTCCAAACATTTAAGAAACAAATCCTTGATTTATTTCAGATATGGTAGGATTTTATATAACAATCAAAATAATTGCAATGCTTTTATATCCCATTAGTTTTATACTTATACAATGACAGTAGTTAAAGATCCTGTAACACAATTTTTTCATGGTTTAATTTCATAAATATGATGCTCAAATTAACATTTGTCAATAATGTAAGTTCAAATAAGCATCATTTATAAAAATATAACCTAATTAAAAATTTCATGTAAATAAAGGGAGGTAATTAGAAATTTATTTTCTA